>NW_026048281.1:37500-57500 GCF_023864345.2 Schistocerca serialis cubense | reverse complement strand
ACCCGAGCCCATAAAGCACCCCCACCCCGGCTGCGCCGGCACGCACTCCGCTGCTCGACTCGCTGCCGCTCGCACCGGTCGTTTTCGTTTCCGTTTCGTGTGCACCGTCGCTAGCCCATCGCCATGTCCGGACGCGGAAAGGGAGGCAAAGTCAAGGGCAAGTCAAAGTCCCGCTCAAGCAGGGCTGGGCTCCAGTTCCCGGTCGGCAGAATCCACCGCCTCCTGCGCAAGGGAAACTACGCAGAGCGCGTCGGCGCCGGGGCGCCCGTCTACCTCGCCGCCGTCATGGAGTACCTCGCGGCTGAGGTGCTCGAGCTGGCCGGAAACGCGGCCCGCGACAACAAGAAGACGCGCATCATCCCGCGCCACCTGCAGCTTGCCATCCGCAACGACGAGGAGCTCAACAAGCTCCTGTCGGGCGTCACCATCGCACAGGGTGGTGTCCTGCCCAACATCCAGGCCGTCCTGCTGCCAAAGAAGACCGAGAAGAAGGCCTAAAGGAGGCCAGGCAATCGCAGCCGCCGCGTGCTCCCCTGCACGCAACGCGCTTTGCCGGCTCGGCCCGGCCCACAACAATCGGCCCTTTTCAGGGCCACCACACAAACCTACGTCCAAAGCAAAATTTCAGTCGTCCTCGCCGCACCTTGTTTTGTTTTAACTTTGCACTGTCACAGCACAGCCGCCGCCGGCGCACGTCCGCCATCTTGTCGTCCACACAGCCCGTGTGGCCCAACACACACACACACACACACACATTTTGCACGGTCGCAGTCGCCTTCCAAACCGACAACGGCAGCAACAATGACCATTGTTAAAGGGAGGCGTGTCGACACACCGCCCTCCACTCCCGCGCGCAACGGCCGTCGACACGAACGAAACAGCTGATCCGGCCGCCTATGCCCACACGCCTTGCCTCGGAAACCCCAACGCCGCCGCAAACAAACACACAGAGCCAAACCACGCAAGCAAATAATCACCGCCTCTCGCACAACAACACACAGCCCGCCATCTCCGTCGCGATCGATACAAAGACACACAATAACAAACACACAAACGAAGCAGCTCCACACACAGCCAGCCACATGACACGTTTCCTTTCCTTCTCCCCTCCCAGTCACATCACGTCGCTCAAACGGAAAGAAAGAAACAAACAAACAAACAACACAGCGCACACACGCAGCAACAACAACACAGACTCTTTCGCACTTTTCAACTTCCGAACAGTGTGGTGGCCCTGAAAAGGGCCGTTTTCTAGTCTCTCCCACCCACAAGCACGGCCGCGGGAAGGCCAGCGCCCGCTGCGACGCAGCCTAACCGCCGAAACCGTACAGGGTGCGCCCCTGCCTCTTCAGGGCGTACACCACGTCCATGGCCGTCACAGTCTTGCGCTTGGCGTGCTCAGTGTACGTCACCGCGTCGCGGATCACGTTCTCCAGGAACACCTTCAGCACCCCGCGGGTCTCCTCGTAGATCAGACCAGAGATGCGCTTCACGCCGCCCCTGCGAGCCAGGCGGCGGATGGCGGGCTTCGTGATGCCCTGGATGTTGTCGCGCAACACCTTGCGGTGCCGCTTGGCGCCACCCTTGCCGAGCCCCTTTCCTCCCTTGCCGCGGCCTGTCATCCTTCCTTCCTCGGGCAAAGCAAAACGTGCACAAACAGCAGCTGCAGCGGCTGGCGAGTCGGCTACGGTCTGCGCCCAGCGCGCCCGCCGCCCCCCTATATAGACTCTGGCCCGCCCTCTCCCCCCACCACGCGCAACCGAGGGCATATAAGCGCAGCACGGAGGCGCGCGGGCCCGTTGTCAAGGCAGCACCGGACGCCGCGCCGCACCTAACCTCCACGCACGCCGCTCCGCTACCGCTACCGCTACCGCCATGGCCCGCACAAAGCAAACGGCCCGCAAGTCCACCGGCGGAAAGGCGCCGCGCAAACAGCTCGCCACCAAGGCGGCGAGGAAGAGCGCGCCCGCCACCGGAGGCGTCAAGAAGCCCCACCGCTACAGGCCGGGCACCGTCGCCCTGCGAGAAATCAGGCGCTACCAGAAGAGCACAGAGCTGCTCATCCGCAAGCTGCCATTCCAGCGCCTAGTGCGCGAGATCGCCCAGGACTTCAAGACCGACCTGCGCTTCCAGAGCTCCGCAGTCATGGCCCTGCAGGAGGCCAGCGAGGCCTACCTCGTCGGCCTCTTCGAAGACACCAACCTGTGCGCAATCCACGCCAAGCGCGTCACCATCATGCCCAAGGACATCCAGCTCGCGCGCCGCATCCGCGGCGAGCGCGCCTAAACCGCGCCGCGGCACCGCACCGCACAAACAAAAACGGCCCTTTTCAGGGCCACTAACATCTCTCCGTCGCGAGCAAACTTTGTCGGTCGCCTGCCTCTCGCCCCGCAACCCAAAAACAAAAACCACCACTTCCCGTCCGTCCGCCACACCCGCTCACTCTGCCTGCCTGCTAGCAGCGCGCAACAATCACACATCATCCCTCCCCGGCGCTCAAAGCGCACAATACCCAACGGCCGACGTCACACCGCACGGGTGGGTGGGTGGCTGGCTGGCTGGCCGGCCGCCCGCCGCTTTCGTTTCGAAAACAAAAAAAACCCGCACTCCACTCCGACGGCCAACGGCCAGGCAGGCGCGCTCGCTCGCTCGCTCTACACGCCACCGAAATCCCCGCCGACTCCTTCCACATCTCAACGTGCCCCCCGTTGCAAAACATAACACACACAAAGGAACAAAACAAAACACAGACCAGACACGACTAGACAAGACAGACATCCGAGAAGAACGAACGCAGGCAAGCCAACCAACGTATTCAAACAAAACAACGTGACAGAAAACCAACCGTCGGCCGCCGCCACAAACACGGCGACAATCAACCACGACAACAACAACACCGCTTACCGCTACCGCCGCCCACACCCGCCACCGACCCCCGCAATCCAACCACCACGGCACGCAAACAGCATCCCCACGGGCATACAGAAACGCCAGACAGACACCCACACCAAACGCAACACGACAATCAAAACCTTCCCCGACGTGCTTTGATGGCCCTGAGAAGGGCCGTTTTGGGCCGCGCGTCTCTTGCGCGCCACTAGACGACGACGGGGGGTGGGGACGACGGAGTCAAGCGCCAAACCCTTCCTTTCCCATCTCTTTCTCCTCTACTCTACTTCTTCTTCTTGGGCGAAGCCTTCGCCTTAGACGGCGTCGTCGCCTTCTTCGGGCGCGGCGCCTTCGGCTTCTTCGTCGGAACCTTGGCGGCCTTCTTCGCCTTCGACGGCGACTTGGCCTTGGCCGGCTTGGCCGCAGCCGCCTTCTTCGCACCCGCGGGAGCGGCCGACGCCGCAGACGCCTTCTTGGCGGCGCCCGCCTTCCGACCGGTCGCCGCCTTCACGCCACCAGCCTTCTTTGCGCCGGCCGCACGGGCGCCCTTCTTCTCCTTGCTGGCCGGAGCGGCGCGCTTCTTCTTGGCACCGCCAGCACGAGCCTTGCCGCCCTCGGCCGCCCCCCCGCCGCCGGCGCCGGCAAGCTTGAACGAGCCGGACGCGCCCTTCCCCTTCGTCTGCACCAGCTCGCCCGCCACGACGGCCGACTTGAGGTACTTCTTGATAAACGGCGCCAGCTTCTCCGCGTCCAGCTTGTAGTGCGCGGCTATGTACTTCTTGATCGCCTGCAGCGACGACCCGCCGCGCTCCTTCAGACTCTTGATGGCGGCCGTCACCATCTCAGAGGTGCGCGGGTGCGCAGGCTTGGCGCGCGGCTTCTTCGCAGACGACGCAGACTTGGCCTTCTTCGTAGTGCCGGTGGCGGCGGGTGCCGCAGCAGTCTCGTTCGTAGCCGCCTGATCTGCCATTTCGACGACGCGCGTAACACACAGCGAGAGCGAGCGGGACGGCAGGCACGCAAGCACAGCACAGCAGCAGAGCAGAGAATCACAAGGCCCAGCCAGTGTCGCGGGCGGGCGCGGACGGCCGAGAGAGCGGCCGCCACTCTGCGCGCCGCCGCGCCGCGCCTCCCGCGCTTGCTACCGCCCAACGTCCGACAGCCTGTGCGGAGCAGCCCCAAACCTGCGCCACAACCGCCCGCGCCTTTCAAACCACCGAGGATGGGGCTACACACAGCCACACCACAGTCGCCAACCAGTCGCCACGGCAGCGCCGCAAACCACGGCCAAACTGCAGCTACCGCGCGCTACAGCCTGGGTCGGCCCGCCGAGAATCGCCGCCCCCGCCCAAATGCCGCCCCCACAGCCCCAGCCGACGACCCGCCACAATGGCCAAACCTTCGGCAAAACTCCCACACCGTCGCCGCGGCAGCCCGGCCAGCGCGGCCGGCGCCACAGCCACACAAGCCGAGGCGTGCGGCGATGACGGCCGTGCAAACGCGCCTCCGCCGCCCCATCGCCTTCCGTCGCCCTCCCGCCGTTTCCCGATCGGCCCGCAGCCGTCGGGCCACATCGCGCGCCGTCCTCCTCCTCTCGCCCGCCAACATTCACAGCCGTTTCTCAACAATTGCCCGCCGCAAACGGACGCCGCCTGCGCAACAGGCGCCGCCGCCCCTCGCCGCTTCCCACCCACAACCCCTCGACCGAGGCAAACCGCAATCCGAATCTACAGACCAACCCAATCTGCCGTCAAGCACACACGACAGCCGACCTTACACGTTACGCGTTACACATTACGTTTACACGTCTACGTTAGGTTAGGTTAGGTGGACGTGGGTTAGGTTAAGGGGACTTGGGTTAGGTTAAGCGTCAAACCTAGGTTAAGCATTCAAACACGTCAGGCGTCAGAGGTTAGGTTAGGTTAGGTTAGGTTACACGTTAGGTTAGGTTAAGGGGTCAGTGCTAGGTTAAGAAGCGTCAAACGTAGGTTAAAAAAGCGTTCAAACGTGAGGCGTGAGCCGGACAGCTTACCTTACGTAGACGTTAGGGGCTCACAGGCTGAGCTCACCTCGCCACACCACAGGTTAGGTTCGGTTCGGTTCGGTTCGGTTCGCTCGGCTCAGCGTAAAGCGCCGAGGTCAGGGTTACGTTCGTTCACCTTCGGGCGCCACACTTTCGGTTGAAAGGTCGCGACGGGACGACGTCGGCAGGCACGCCGCAAACGAACAAAAACGTACAGACGGGGGAGCAGCACGACCACGACCAGACACCGAGCGCGAACGAGACACACGCGAACCACCCCCACCGGCCAAAGGGCACCACACAACAACCCCCCAGAGCACCACGTGTCGACACCAGAGCAACCCGCCGCTCACGCGACAGACATGGCTGGCACCGAAGGGCAACCGCCCGCAACTGCGCTTTCCGCGCCGGCCCGGATGCACGTCGTGCTACAACAACACCACTACCGTACACAGCCGCTGTTCACAACATCACTATCAATGGCGCGCCCGCGGCTCGCCGCCGTCGCAGTCGCAGCCCCAACGCCAGCACTTTTGCACCACCATTCACACGCACCGCAACACAGCTCGCCGACACAGCCGAACAAAACAAACACCACACAACAACAGCAACAACGCCGCCGCCTCTACTTGTGCCGGCGACCCACCCCGCCGATGGCGCACCTTTCGCCAGCCGGCAATCGACACACACGCACGCACCCACCCACCGGGGCCCAGTGCAAAAAAAAAAAAACACAAAAACAAAAAAACAAAACAACACAAACGACACGGGAAGCGCACACCGCCACTTCGCGCGCACGCCACCAACCAGTCGTCGTCTCAAAATAACAAACACAAACAAAATAAACTAACAACTAGGGCAACACAAAACAAAAACGCCTCGCACGAACCGCCCACAAAAAGGACAAGCACACGCACAGCCTCTGCTGACGACCACGACGCAGCGGCACGCTGCTCCTGTCCCGCGCCCCGCGCCCCGCGCCCCACTCGATTCACAACTCACGCGACACCGTCAACGACGGGCTCGCTTCCCGCAACCTACCACCTTTCCGCCACGACGCACAGCCCCAGCCCCACCCGACGACTGCACTTTCACCACCGCCTCCCCCTTCCCCCCCAAAACACACACACACACACAGCCAGCCAAAAACGCACTCGCGACCCACACATGCACGTGCATCGGCACACGCCAACCAGTCAACGTCGACAACCACACGCAAGGCTCGAAACGAAAACGAAACCGGCGTCCTTCCACGTTGCCATCAAGCTACGCGACACAAGACACAAGGAACCAACACAACAGCCGGCCCCACTAATTCCCACTCTCACGCCGCAAAAAGCACACCGAAACCGCCAAACACGCACGCACATTCCCCTTCGCACTGACACCACCGACCGGCTCGCTACCACACACCCTCTCGGCAGCCGTTTCACGCCAATTCGCCACACAGTCGACAAGCGCCCGCCCTGTACGGCACACGCAACGACGCAGCGCAGCAAAGGGCGCCCGCAACACATACCTCTCCGCCGCCCGACGCGCCAACCGCCACACCACACCGCCAGCCACTCGCAAATTGTGCACTGCCACCAGCCACACGTCCAACACGCCGCGCCGCCTCCGGCCACCCGCCAGGGGGCGCTCACGTCCGCGACAACAGCGCGGCCCGCCGGGCCGGGCCGAACCGAACCGAGCCGCCGCTGCTCTGCACTCGGCACGGCCACACCCTGCTGCAGACCGGGCTCGTCCCTCTGTACGCGTCTGCCTGCGCATCAACACAACACGACCTTTTTTTTTTTTTTTTTCTCCTCTCTCTACCGCCATCCCTTCTTCTCGCGTTTTACCCGTTGTTGCAGCAGCGGCGCACACCTACACATCCACAGCCCCAGCCGAGCCGGCCTCACCTCAGGGCCCGCCGCCAGCGTCTCCTCCTCGGGCACAGGTGCGGTGCTGTGGCCGCCCATCCAACCGCATTGCTGGCCGTCCAGCCACCAGGCGTTCCCACTGCCGCGAGCCACGCCGCGCACCGACCCTGCTGCAGAAAACGAAGCATAGCCAGAGACCGACCGATACACAAAGCAAGCCGTCGCCTCGCCTCTTGTCCTTCCTGCCTTCCTTCCGCCCCCGCCCTTCTCACACCACCGCCTCTCCACTTTCGCCCCCCCCTCCTTTTTTTTTTTTGTTTTCTTCTTTCTTTCTTTCTTTGGCCCTCTCTCCTTCCCGCCATGGCGGTTACGGCACCGCCTGCAGCGGCAGATTTTTTGCGCCCACACGCCTACTCCTACCACCATTAACCTTGCCCTGCCCTGCCCTGCCCTGCCCTGCCCTGCCCTGCCCATCAACGTCGCAGTCGAACCGACGCTTGCCAACACACTGCCCACGTTCCTTTCTCTTTTCGGCCTACGCCCATTACGCGCCGCCGCCACAGCGCCTTCCCTTCCCACAACACACCGACGTCATCACACGCACCCAAAACAGGGGCCACGACCGTGTTCCTCGCCCACTCCCATCCCGCACGGTACGCACATTCCCAACTACTACCGCGCACCCTCCCTTTCCAATCTGTGTGTGTCTCTCTGTGTCTGTGTCCTGTCCGCGCGTGACGCCTCTCAACATCCGCCGTCCCCCGTCCCGTTTTCGCCCCCATGCCGTCGTCGCGCCGCCTCCGCCCCTGTCCGCCCCGCACCACACCATACACCGCTGCTTGTCCCGGCCGTTGCCACCAAAGGCGCCGACCGCAAACGCGCCACGCCGCAGCCCCCGTGCGTCTCGCGCTCGCTTGCATCTCCGTGCCGACGCTGCCTCTCTTCCCGCTCGCACTCGACCTCGACAACACAGTCTTTGGCTCCGCCACTGCGTGTTCCGGTGGTACGCACGCTGCAACACGTATGTATTCATTACCAGAGCGATGGCGAGGCATGACAGCATCTCTGTCTGACCAGAGAGTTCTTTATCGCTGCTAGTCGGCGCTTGGACCGCGCCAGACGACAGTAGTGGCACGCACCGGGTCGCCAGGAACAGTTGTTATATATATATATTGTAGCGCGAGTCGGGAGAGGTAGTAGTCGGTCGACAGTAGTAGCGGGTGGACGGTTGTACTGAGCGGGCGTCGGCGGCGTGCTCTGCTCGTCTCGCGACTCTGGTCACGGTTCGGGACGATGTATAGTCTATTGTGTTATAATCAAAAGGTGGTGTGACGCTGCATTGCGCAAATCTGATAACGTATGTTCATTGTACTTATTTTGTTCAACAACAAAAGCCCCACTATTACTTTTTTTCTAAAGTAACTTTTGTCTCTTAACGAAAAACATTCACTTTTTAAAGACTACTTCCTATGGCATTTCCCTCCAAGGAGTGCAATTAATTACCAGCCAGCACTCATTCATTGCACACAGCTGTGTAAGGGGTATCTACAATTGAGGAGCGGATATAAATGCAATTTTTTGTTTTTTTTGTTTTTTTTTTTGTGTGTGTGTGTGTGTGTGTGTGTGTGTGTTGTAACCTCCCAGCAAAATTTAAAATAATGGACAATGTTATTTACGGATGCTAATGGACATTGCGCTAATTGTAACCTCGCCCACAATGAGAGGTATTGAAAATGGCAACAAAAATGTGAAATTCGCAATCTGACTCAAATATAAAGTCTTCACACAACATTTAAAAAAAGTCCGTTCAGTGACAAGAAACTTCAATTACACCGAAATAACGGTCTTTGGCCCTGTGCAAAACAATCAGAATTAAAGTCTTACCTCCGAATAAATGGATGTCACATTTCTGCTCTGGTTGTTGCGCAGCGCTTGGAGGAACTGCATTGCAAATAATAATATTCTCTTTTTTTGTCATTTTAGTGACATTTTTCTTCAAAGACGTGGAATGAAATGTGAAGTGCAACGAACTCTTTAGTTCAATAAACAATTAAATGTTTGAAAAATGCTTTTGAAATAAAAATTATTATTGGGGAACTTGTTGGAGAATAATTACAATAAATACAATTTTTCATTATCTAATGATTATATTAATTAACAGTATACCTTATTCACCATCTTGACCAGTGTTGCCGACCGCCTACATCACACAACCGCACTCGGCTGCTACTACTGACCGACCGCTCTGCATGACGACTATTAGCGTACTGCACGCGACGACTACTGACAGAGTACAGCCCTCAACTACACAGAGCTACGGACTCGCAACGACTACTCACTGACTGACTGACTGACTGAGAACCGCTCGCAACACTCGCGCAGTCCAGCGCAAACTCTCTGGTCACAGATGCTACAATGTCTCGCCATCGCTACTATGTTACATACGTGTTTCAGTGTCTTTTTCATTGGGGTAACGATCTTTGGCTCTTTTGATTCTGAATACAGGGCCAAAGGTCAACGCTGCTGCCCTTATACAATTTATCAGGTTTCATTATGTCTGTTGCAATGTTACATACGGTTCACTCTTTCATTAATATTATCGTTGGGTTTGTTTTGTAGGGACGTTAACATTCTGGCACATTTTTATTATCATCGGACTCTCTGCTATTTGTGCAGGGAGGTTATACCTGGGTCCATTTCCATTTCCATTTACATTTTAATATTGATAGACTTTTTGTTTTCTTGTTGTTTTTCCTTCTTTTTTTTTTTTGTTTGTTTTGTTTTTCCCGCTCTCACCACCACCGCCGCATCACGCCTTCCGTTTTCTTGGTTTCTTTTCTGTTCTTCAACTGCTTCAACATCACCGCGCCCCATTTCCACACCACAGCCGTCAGCCTCCAAGACGGGCGGGCGCAGTGTGCCCATTTCCGGCGCACAAGCACACCCGTACGGTACTCTCCTCGCCCCCACGCCACCAACAACACAGCGACCACGCGGCTTTCAGGCATGGCACGGCACGGCACCGGCGAAATGCGCCGCCCCCGCCCCTCCGCGCATCCGTCCGTCTCGCCACGTTCACTGACAGCCGCGTCTGCGGCTACACCACGACAACCACAACACAACACCGCTCCCCTCCCTGGCAACTCACATTGTTTTTCTCCTCCTCTTTTGCACAAACCACAACGCCGAGCACAGGCGCAAGCCACCCACACCGCGCCCCTCCCCGTCCCGTCTTTGGCCGCCGCTCCTCGTTTCCTCGTTTGCCCCCTCCCATCTCCCGAAATGCCATGCCAGCAGCGTTACGCATGCCCCTCCCCTGTCCACACAACACTACCGCCTAACGAACAGCCTTCCGGGCCACATGCAGGGCACGCCCACCTCCAAACACTGCCAATTCACGGACGCACGCACGCACGCACACACGCACACACGCACACACACACACCACACACACACACACACACACACACACACACACACACACACACACACACTCACTTTCTCGACACCTTTCTGTACGGAGGGTGCGTCATCTCGACCGTGACAGAGTGACGGCAACTATCGACGATCCATTTCCCCCCCACTGGTAAAACATGTCCACTAACACCTACATACATCATTCAAGTACACAGACAATAGCATACACACAATGGGAGGGCACACGAACATGGACGGCACGGCACTGTCATACACTCTTCCTCAGAACCATATCAACAAACGTTACGTACATCCGGGAAAGCGAAAGCGAAAGCGAAAGCAAAAGCAAAGGCAAAGCCCAATGCAGCCGTCAAAGGTAACGTTCACCACGGCAGACACTTGCAGCCGCGCCGCCGTTAAACGCATTTCAGTGCGGCTCCAATACGCCTCCGACACGGGAACGTTCCGTTGCTCTACGAATGCGTTTCTCCCCTTTTTCCCTTCCTCTCTCTTTTGCCCCCCCTCCTTGCACTCTTGCCTCATTCCTCACGTTCTGCCCAGACATTCGACCGATCAAAGTCAACCTTTCGTTACCGTTCTCAGCGCGACGGTGTACAACAGTATGACGGGTGTGCCCACGACTTCGGTTCAGTTGCGGTGACGCCGGTCTATCGCGCCGATCGACAGTTACTCAGGGGGCGACGGATCGGACCACGTCACCGACACACAAAACACTTTCAAACAAACAAATACATACCGGATGGACACAGACAAACACGTGTACAGACATTCGCCAAACAAACGACCGCCGCCGCCGTCGTCGCGCTTACTGTACTGCACTGGACACGCGTGCATCTTGAATGACGACATCGGTGTGCGTGCGTCGTACGCAATCAGTCAGACACGGCTATCAAACATCAGAGTCGAATGGTACATCATCGTGCGTGTCGCCGTACACGTACAGTACAATACAACAACAATGCGTCTTAATGGCACGTTCATTTCAACGTCACTCACACACCTCCACGCTGCAGTTACGTCGCACCATTGTCAAACTCGGCGTACAGCAAAGGGAATAGTGGGCGGCAAAAAAAAAAAAAAACCAAACAAAAACATTTCACATTTCACCCTCGCCATGTATGATGTGCAAACAAAACAAACCCGCAAACGGCCGTCGTTACGGTGACACAAAAGTCGCCGATCGCACTGTCCCCCCTCGCAGACGGGTAACACACACACACACACACACACACACACACACACACACACACACACACAACAACACCAATGGGTCAAAAACCACGCCAACGAGGCGTGCCACCATTCCACGCCACGGCGACCAACCTCGTGGCCGTACCCCGCGCAACACGCTTTGACGCGCCCCCCCCACCCACAATCAAAATGCACACATACATCACAGCCGTCCACACAAACAACAACAACAACAATTCCGCCCTTCCCGCAAAAGGCAAGTTGGTGGCCCTGAAAAGGGCCGTTTTGCCGCTCTCGCAACGGAGGAGCCTTCTCCATCCTTCCTTCCATTCCAGAGCCACCTCCTTACTTGGAGCTCGTGTACTTGGTCACCGCCTTCGTGCCCTCGCTCACGGCGTGCTTGGCCAGCTCGCCAGGCAGCAACAGCCGCACAGCGGTCTGGATCTCGCGGGACGTGATGGTCGAGCGCTTGTTGTAGTGCGCCAGGCGAGACGCCTCGGCCGCAATGCGCTCGAAAATGTCGTTCACGAAGCTGTTCATGATGCTCATCGCCTTCGACGAGATGCCCGTGTCAGGGTGCACCTGCTTCAGCACCTTGTAGATGTAGATGGCATAGCTCTCCTTCCTCTTGCGCTTCTTCTTCTTGTCGCCCTTCGAAATGTTCTTCTGCGCCTTGCCAGCCTTCTTGGCGGCCTTCCCGCTAGTCTTGGGCGGCATCTCGAACCAACGTACGGCAGCAGCAACACCAGTAGCAAGCGCTCCGCTCTAGTCAGCGTCTCCCCACACAGTGGCACCCGCCGCCAGCCGCCGCCGCACCTTTACCAGCTCGCCCTGTTGCGGCCGCCGACCAATGGGGCGCGCGCGCAACCGGCCGCCGCACCCGAGCCCATAAAGCACCCCCACCCCGGCTGCGCCGGCACGCACTCCGCTGCTCGACTCGCTGCCGCTCGCACCGGTCGTTTTCGTTTCCGTTTCGTGTGCACCGTCGCTAGCCCATCGCCATGTCCGGACGCGGAAAGGGAGGCAAAGTCAAGGGCAAGTCAAAGTCCCGCTCAAGCAGGGCTGGGCTCCAGTTCCCGGTCGGCAGAATCCACCGCCTCCTGCGCAAGGGAAACTACGCAGAGCGCGTCGGCGCCGGGGCGCCCGTCTACCTCGCCGCCGTCATGGAGTACCTCGCGGCTGAGGTGCTCGAGCTGGCCGGAAACGCGGCCCGCGACAACAAGAAGACGCGCATCATCCCGCGCCACCTGCAGCTTGCCATCCGCAACGACGAGGAGCTCAACAAGCTCCTGTCGGGCGTCACCATCGCACAGGGTGGTGTCCTGCCCAACATCCAGGCCGTCCTGCTGCCAAAGAAGACCGAGAAGAAGGCCTAAAGGAGGCCAGGCAATCGCAGCCGCCGCGTGCTCCCCTGCACGCAACGCGCTTTGCCGGCTCGGCCCGGCCCACAACAATCGGCCCTTTTCAGGGCCACCACACAAACCTACGTCCAAAGCAAAATTTCAGTCGTCCTCGCCGCACCTTGTTTTGTTTTAACTTTGCACTGTCACAGCACAGCCGCCGCCGGCGCACGTCCGCCATCTTGTCGTCCACACAGCCCGTGTGGCCCAACACACACACACACACACACACATTTTGCACGGTCGCAGTCGCCTTCCAAACCGACAACGGCAGCAACAATGACCATTGTTAAAGGGAGGCGTGTCGACACACCGCCCTCCACTCCCGCGCGCAACGGCCGTCGACACGAACGAAACAGCTGATCCGGCCGCCTATGCCCACACGCCTTGCCTCGGAAACCCCAACGCCGCCGCAAACAAACACACAGAGCCAAACCACGCAAGCAAATAATCACCGCCTCTCGCACAACAACACACAGCCCGCCATCTCCGTCGCGATCGATACAAAGACACACAATAACAAACACACAAACGAAGCAGCTCCACACACAGCCAGCCACATGACACGTTTCCTTTCCTTCTCCCCTCCCAGTCACATCACGTCGCTCAAACGGAAAGAAAGAAACAAACAAACAAACAACACAGCGCACACACGCAGCAACAACAACACAGACTCTTTCGCACTTTTCAACTTCCGAACAGTGTGGTGGCCCTGAAAAGGGCCGTTTTCTAGTCTCTCCCACCCACAAGCACGGCCGCGGGAAGGCCAGCGCCCGCTGCGACGCAGCCTAACCGCCGAAACCGTACAGGGTGCGCCCCTGCCTCTTCAGGGCGTACACCACGTCCATGGCCGTCACAGTCTTGCGCTTGGCGTGCTCAGTGTACGTCACCGCGTCGCGGATCACGTTCTCCAGGAACACCTTCAGCACCCCGCGGGTCTCCTCGTAGATCAGACCAGAGATGCGCTTCACGCCGCCCCTGCGAGCCAGGCGGCGGATGGCGGGCTTCGTGATGCCCTGGATGTTGTCGCGCAACACCTTGCGGTGCCGCTTGGCGCCACCCTTGCCGAGCCCCTTTCCTCCCTTGCCGCGGCCTGTCATCCTTCCTTCCTCGGGCAAAGCAAAACGTGCACAAACAGCAGCTGCAGCGGCTGGCGAGTCGGCTACGGTCTGCGCCCAGCGCGCCCGCCGCCCCCCTATATAGACTCTGGCCCGCCCTCCCCCCCACCACGCGCAACCGAGGGCATATAAGCGCAGCACGGAGGCGCGCGGGCCCGTTGTCAAGGCAGCACCGGACGCCGCGCCGCACCTAACCTCCACGCACGCCGCTCCGCTACCGCTACCGCTACCGCCATGGCCCGCACAAAGCAAACGGCCCGCAAGTCCACCGGCGGAAAGGCGCCGCGCAAACAGCTCGCCACCAAGGCGGCGAGGAAGAGCGCGCCCGCCACCGGAGGCGTCAAGAAGCCCCACCGCTACAGGCCGGGCACCGTCGCCCTGCGAGAAATCAGGCGCTACCAGAAGAGCACAGAGCTGCTCATCCGCAAGCTGCCATTCCAGCGCCTAGTGCGCGAGATCGCCCAGGACTTCAAGACCGACCTGCGCTTCCAGAGCTCCGCAGTCATGGCCCTGCAGGAGGCCAGCGAGGCCTACCTCGTCGGCCTCTTCGAAGACACCAACCTGTGCGCAATCCACGCCAAGCGCGTCACCATCATGCCCAAGGACATCCAGCTCGCGCGCCGCATCCGCGGCGAGCGCGCCTAAACCGCGCCGCGGCACCGCACCGCACAAACAAAAACGGCCCTTTTCAGGGCCACTAACATCTCTCCGTCGCGAGCAAACTTTGTCGGTCGCCTGCCTCTCGCCCCGCAACCCAAAAACAAAAACCACCACTTCCCGTCCGTCCGCCACACCCGCTCACTCTGCCTGCCTGCTAGCAGCGCGCAACAATCACACATCATCCCTCCCCGGCGCTCAAAGCGCACAATACCCAACGGCCGACGTCACACCGCACGGGTGGGTGGGTGGCTGGCTGGCTGGCCGGCCGCCCGCCGCTTTCGTTTCGAAAACAAAAAAAACCCGCACTCCACTCCGACGGCCAACGGCCAGGCAGGCGCGCTCGCTCGCTCGCTCTACACGCCACCGAAATCCCCGCCGACTCCTTCCACATCTCAACGTGCCCCCCGTTGCAAAACATAACACACACAAAGGAACAAAACAAAACACAGACCAGACACGACTAGACAAGACAGACATCCGAGAAGAACGAACGCAGGCAAGCCAACCAACGTATTCAAACAAAACAACGTGACAGAAAACCAACCGTCGGCCGCCGCCACAAACACGGCGACAATCAACCACGACAACAACAACACCGCTTACCGCTACCGCCGCCCACACCCGCCACCGACCCCCGCAATCCAACCACCACGGCACGCAAACAGCATCCCCACGGGCATACAGAAACGCCAGACAGACACCCACACCAAACGCAACACGACAATCAAAACCTTCCCCGACGTGCTTTGATGGCCCTGAGAAGGGCCGTTTTGGGCCGCGCGTCTCTTGCGCGCCACTAGACGACGACGGGGGGTGGGGACGACGGAGTCAAGCGCCAAACCCTTCCTTTCCCATCTCTTTCTCCTCTACTCTACTTCTTCTTCTTGGGCGAAGCCTTCGCCTTAGACGGCGTCGTCGCCTTCTTCGGGCGCGGCGCCTTCGGCTTCTTCGTCGGAACCTTGGCGGCCTTCTTCGCCTTCGACGGCGACTTGGCCTTGGCCGGCTTGGCCGCAGCCGCCTTCTTCGCACCCGCGGGAGCGGCCGACGCCGCAGACGCCTTCTTGGCGGCGCCCGCCTTCCGACCGGTCGCCGCCTTCACGCCACCAGCCTTCTTTGCGCCGGCCGCACGGGCGCCCTTCTTCTCCTTGCTGGCCGGAGCGGCGCGCTTCTTCTTGGCACCGCCAGCACGAGCCTTGCCGCCCTCGGCCGCCCCCCCGCCGCCGGCGCCGGCAAGCTTGAACGAGCCGGACGCGCCCTTCCCCTTCGTCTGCACCAGCTCGCCCGCCACGACGGCCGACTTGAGGTACTTCTTGATAAACGGCGCCAGCTTCTCCGCGTCCAGCTTGTAGTGCGCGGCTATGTACTTCTTGATCGCCTGCAGCGACGACCCGCCGCGCTCCTTCAGACTCTTGATGGCGGCCGTCACCATCTCAGAGGTGCGCGGGTGCGCAGGCTTGGCGCGCGGCTTCTTCGCAGACGACGCAGACTTGGCCTTCTTCGTAGTGCCGGTGGCGGCGGGTGCCGCAGCAGTCTCGTTCGTAGCCGCCTGATCTGCCATTTCGACGACGCGCGTAACACACAGCGAGAGCGAGCGGGACGGCAGGCACGCAAGCACAGCACAGCAGCAGAGCAGAGAATCACAAGGCCCAGCCAGTGTCGCGGGCGGGCGCGGACGGCCGAGAGAGCGGCCGCCACTCTGCGCGCCGCCGCGCCGCGCCTCCCGCGCTTGCTACCGCCCAACGTCCGACAGCCTGTGCGGAGCAGCCCCAAACCTGCGCCACAACCGCCCGCGCCTTTCAAACCACCGAGGATGGGGCTACACACAGCCACACCACAGTCGCCAACCAGTCGCCACGGCAGCGCCGCAAACCACGGCCAAACTGCAGCTACCGCGCGCTACAGCCTGGGTCGGCCCGCCGAGAATCGCCGCCCCCGCCCAAATGCCGCCCCCACAGCCCCAGCCGACGACCCGCCACAATGGCCAAACCTTCGGCAAAACTCCCACACCGTCGCCGCGGCAGCCCGGCCAGCGCGGCCGGCGCCACAGCCACACAAGCCGAGGCGTGCGGCGATGACGGCCGTGCAAACGCGCCTCCGCCGCCCCATCGCCTTCCGTCGCCCTCCCGCCGTTTCCCGATCGGCCCGCAGCCGTCGGGCCACATCGCGCGCCGTCCTCCTCCTCTCGCCCGCCAACATTCACAGCCGTTTCTCAACAATTGCCCGCCGCAAACGGACGCCGCCTGCGCAACAGGCGCCGCCGCCCCTCGCCGCTTCCCACCCACAACCCCTCGACCGAGGCAAACCGCAATCCGAATCTACAGACCAACCCAATCTGCCGTCAAGCACACACGACAGCCGACCTTACACGTTACGCGTTACACATTACGTTTACACGTCTACGTTAGGTTAGGTTAGGTGGACGTGGGTTAGGTTAAGGGGACTTGGGTTAGGTTAAGCGTCAAACCTAGGTTAAGCATTCAAACACGTCAGGCGTCAGAGGTTAGGTTAGGTTAGGTTAGGTTACACGTTAGGTTAGGTTAAGGGGTCAGTGCTAGGTTAAGAAGCGTCAAACGTAGGTTAAAAAAGCGTTCAAACGTGAGGCGTGAGCCGGACAGCTTACCTTACGTAGACGTTAGGGGCTCACAGGCTGAGCTCACCTCGCCACACCACAGGTTAGGTTCGGTTCGGTTCGGTTCGCTCGGCTCAGCGTAAAGCGCCGAGGTCAGGGTTACGTTCGTTCACCTTCGGGCGCCACACTTTCGGTTGAAAGGTCGCGACGGGACGACGTCGGCAGGCACGCCGCAAACGAACAAAAACGTACAGACGGGGGAGCAGCACGACCACGACCAGACACCGAGCGCGAACGAGACACACGCGAACCACCCCCACCGGCCAAAGGGCACCACACAACAACCCCCCAGAGCACCACGTGTCGACACCAGAGCAACCCGCCGCTCACAGCGACAGACATGGCTGGCACCGAAGGGCAACCGCCCGCAACTGCGCTTTCCGCGCCGGCCCGGATGCACGTCGTGCTACAACAACACCACTACCGTACACAGCCGCTGTTCACAACATCACTATCAATGGCGCGCCCGCGGCTCGCCGCCGTCGCAGTCGCAGCCCCAACGCCAGCACTTTTGCACCACCATTCACACGCACCGCAACACAGCTCGCCGACACAGCCGAACAAAACAAACACCACACAACAACAGCAACAACGCCGCCGCCTCTACTTGTGCCGGCGACCCACCCCGCCGATGGCGCACCTTTCGCCAGCCGGCAATCGACACACACGCACGCACCCACCCACCGGGGCCCAGTGCAAAAAAAAAAAAAACACAAAAACAAAAAAACAAAACAACACAAACGACACGGGAAGCGCACACCGCCACTTCGCGCGCACGCCACCAACCAGTCGTCGTCTCAAAATAACAAACACAAACAAAATAAACTAACAACTAGGGCAACACAAAACAAAAACGCCTCGCACGAACCGCCCACAAAAAGGACAAGCACACGCACAGCCTCTGCTGACGACCACGACGCAGCGGCACGCTGCTCCTGTCCCGCGCCCCGCGCCCCGCGCCCCACTCGATTCACAACTCACGCGACACCGTCAACGACGGGCTCGCTTCCCGCAACCTACCACCTTTCCGCCACGACGCACAGCCCCAGCCCCACCCGACGACTGCACTTTCACCACCGCCTCCCCCTTCCCCCCCAAAACACACACACACACACAGCCAGCCAAAAACGCACTCGCGACCCACACATGCACGTGCATCGGCACACGCCAACCAGTCAACGTCGACAACCACACGCAAGGCTCGAAACGAAAACGAAACCGGCGTCCTTCCACGTTGCCATCAAGCTACGCGACACAAGACACAAGGAACCAACACAACAGCCGGCCCCACTAATTCCCACTCTCACGCCGCAAAAAGCACACCGAAACCGCCAAACACGCACGCACATTCCCCTTCGCACTGACACCACCGACCGGCTCGCTACCACACACCCTCTCGGCAGCCGTTTCACGCCAATTCGCCACACAGTCGACAAGCGCCCGCCCTGTACGGCACACGCAACGACGCAGCGCAGCAAAGGGCGCCCGCAACACATACCTCTCCGCCGCCCGACGCGCCAACCGCCACACCACACCGCCAGCCACTCGCAAATTGTGCACTGCCACCAGCCACACGTCCAACACGCCGCGCCGCCTCCGGCCACCCGCCAGGGGGCGCTCACGTCCGCGACAACAGCGCGGCCCGCCGGGCCGGGCCGAACCGAACCGAGCCGCCGCTGCTCTGCACTCGGCACGGCCACACCCTGCTGCAGACCGGGCTCGTCCCTCTGTACGCGTCTGCCTGCGCATCAACACAACACGACCTTTTTTTTTTTTTTTTTCTCCTCTCTCTACCGCCATCCCTTCTTCTCGCGTTTTACCCGTTGTTGCAGCAGCGGCGCACACCTACACATCCACAGCCCCAGCCGAGCCGGCCTCACCTCAGGGCCCGCCGCCAGCGTCTCCTCCTCGGGCACAGGTGCGGTGCTGTGGCCGCCCATCCAACCGCATTGCTGGCCGTCCAGCCACCAGGCGTTCCCACTGCCGCGAGCCACGCCGCGCACCGACCCTGCTGCAGAAAACGAAGCATAGCCAGAGACCGACCGATACACAAAGCAAGCCGTCGCCTCGCCTCTTGTCCTTCCTGCCTTCCTTCCGCCCCCGCCCTTCTCACACCACCGCCTCTCCACTTTCGCCCCCCCCTCCTTTTTTTTTTTTGTTTTCTTCTTTCTTTCTTTCTTTGGCCCTCTCTCCTTCCCGCCATGGCGGTTACGGCACCGCCTGCAGCGGCAGATTTTTTGCGCCCACACGCCTACTCCTACCACCATTAACCTTGCCCTGCCCTGCCCTGCCCTGCCCTGCCCTGCCCTGCCCATCAACGTCGCAGTCGAACCGACGCTTGCCAACACACTGCCCACGTTCCTTTCTCTTTTCGGCCTACGCCCATTACGCGCCGCCGCCACAGCGCCTTCCCTTCCCACAACACACCGACGTCATCACACGCACCCAAAACAGGGGCCACGACCGTGTTCCTCGCCCACTCCCATCCCGCACGGTACGCACATTCCCAACTACTACCGCGCACCCTCCCTTTCCAATCTGTGTGTGTCTCTCTGTGTCTGTGTCCTGTCCGCGCGTGACGCCTCTCAACATCCGCCGTCCCCCGTCCCGTTTTCGCCCCCATGCCGTCGTCGCGCCGCCTCCGCCCCTGTCCGCCCCGCACCACACCATACACCGCTGCTTGTCCCGGCCGTTGCCACCAAAGGCGCCGACCGCAAACGCGCCACGCCGCAGCCCCCGTGCGTCTCGCGCTCGCTTGCATCTCCGTGCCGACGCTGCCTCTCTTCCCGC
>NW_026048281.1:20000-35000 GCF_023864345.2 Schistocerca serialis cubense | reverse complement strand
ACACACACACACACACACACACACACACACACACACACACACACACACACACTCACTTTCTCGACACCTTTCTGTACGGAGGGTGCGTCATCTCGACCGTGACAGAGTGACGGCAACTATCGACGATCCATTTCCCCCCCACTGGTAAAACATGTCCACTAACACCTACATACATCATTCAAGTACACAGACAATAGCATACACACAATGGGAGGGCACACGAACATGGACGGCACGGCACTGTCATACACTCTTCCTCAGAACCATATCAACAAACGTTACGTACATCCGGGAAAGCGAAAGCGAAAGCGAAAGCAAAAGCAAAGGCAAAGCCCAATGCAGCCGTCAAAGGTAACGTTCACCACGGCAGACACTTGCAGCCGCGCCGCCGTTAAACGCATTTCAGTGCGGCTCCAATACGCCTCCGACACGGGAACGTTCCGTTGCTCTACGAATGCGTTTCTCCCCTTTTTCCCTTCCTCTCTCTTTTGCCCCCCCTCCTTGCACTCTTGCCTCATTCCTCACGTTCTGCCCAGACATTCGACCGATCAAAGTCAACCTTTCGTTACCGTTCTCAGCGCGACGGTGTACAACAGTATGACGGGTGTGCCCACGACTTCGGTTCAGTTGCGGTGACGCCGGTCTATCGCGCCGATCGACAGTTACTCAGGGGGCGACGGATCGGACCACGTCACCGACACACAAAACACTTTCAAACAAACAAATACATACCGGATGGACACAGACAAACACGTGTACAGACATTCGCCAAACAAACGACCGCCGCCGCCGTCGTCGCGCTTACTGTACTGCACTGGACACGCGTGCATCTTGAATGACGACATCGGTGTGCGTGCGTCGTACGCAATCAGTCAGACACGGCTATCAAACATCAGAGTCGAATGGTACATCATCGTGCGTGTCGCCGTACACGTACAGTACAATACAACAACAATGCGTCTTAATGGCACGTTCATTTCAACGTCACTCACACACCTCCACGCTGCAGTTACGTCGCACCATTGTCAAACTCGGCGTACAGCAAAGGGAATAGTGGGCGGCAAAAAAAAAAAAAAACCAAACAAAAACATTTCACATTTCACCCTCGCCATGTATGATGTGCAAACAAAACAAACCCGCAAACGGCCGTCGTTACGGTGACACAAAAGTCGCCGATCGCACTGTCCCCCCTCGCAGACGGGTAACACACACACACACACACACACACACACACACACACACACACACACCAACAACACCAATGGGTCAAAAACCACGCCAACGAGGCGTGCCACCATTCCACGCCACGGCGACCAACCTCGT
Organism: Schistocerca serialis cubense; assembly: GCF_023864345.2. NCBI lineage: Eukaryota > Metazoa > Arthropoda > Insecta > Orthoptera > Acrididae > Schistocerca > Schistocerca serialis. The sequence goes on along the minus strand of NW_026048281.1, from coordinate 33,677 downwards.
GGCCGTACCCCGCGCAACACGCTTTGACGCGCCCCCCCCACCCACAATCAAAATGCACACATACATCACAGCCGTCCACACAAACAACAACAACAACAATTCCGCCCTTCCCGCAAAAGGCAAGTTGGTGGCCCTGAAAAGGGCCGTTTTGCCGCTCTCGCAACGGAGGAGCCTTCTCCATCCTTCCTTCCATTCCAGAGCCACCTCCTTACTTGGAGCTCGTGTACTTGGTCACCGCCTTCGTGCCCTCGCTCACGGCGTGCTTGGCCAGCTCGCCAGGCAGCAACAGCCGCACAGCGGTCTGGATCTCGCGGGACGTGATGGTCGAGCGCTTGTTGTAGTGCGCCAGGCGAGACGCCTCGGCCGCAATGCGCTCGAAAATGTCGTTCACGAAGCTGTTCATGATGCTCATCGCCTTCGACGAGATGCCCGTGTCAGGGTGCACCTGCTTCAGCACCTTGTAGATGTAGATGGCATAGCTCTCCTTCCTCTTGCGCTTCTTCTTCTTGTCGCCCTTCGAAATGTTCTTCTGCGCCTTGCCAGCCTTCTTGGCGGCCTTCCCGCTAGTCTTGGGCGGCATCTCGAACCAACGTACGGCAGCAGCAACACCAGTAGCAAGCGCTCCGCTCTAGTCAGCGTCTCCCCACACAGTGGCACCCGCCGCCAGCCGCCGCCGCACCTTTACCAGCTCGCCCTGTTGCGGCCGCCGACCAATGGGGCGCGCGCGCAACCGGCCGCCGCACCCGAGCCCATAAAGCACCCCCACCCCGGCCCCTCAGCGCGGTCATCAAGAAAGTGCCACTAGATGTAGAGGCTAGTGATGTAATCCAACAGCTGCGCGAACAGGGCCTTGATGTAGAGAGGGCTTGGCGTATTACCTCAAGAGAGAGGCAAGCTCCCACAAGAAACTTTAGAATAATATCACGTAATCAAGATACAATTGATGCCATACTCACAAATGGCGTTATCATTGATTACGCAAAAAAAGAGGCGGAACCCTCCAGACTTCCTCCACCGCAGCCAGCGCAATGCGGGCAGTGTCTGGGCTTTGATCACTCCACAGTGAACTGCAAGGCCCAGGCAAAGTGTCCGCAGTGCGGAGGCAACCATAAACTTACCCGGTGTGACGCTAAAAACCCGGAAAAGTGTGCAAACTGCGAAGGCGACCACTCGGCCTTATCTTATAAGTGCCCCAAACGTCCTAAAATCGCCGAAAAAGAAGAGCTACGTGCACCGATAAAAATCATGGACGAACCTACACCCGTCCCACCTACAGAAGAACTCCAGCAGGAAATGGTCCTGAAGAATGACTTCCTCCGAACCCTCACTGGAGCACTCGTCAGTCTGTTCCAGGACCGACGAGAAGAAATTGTAAAAACAGTGAACCAGGTGTCGCAGCAAATCTTACATAAGAGTATTAAGGCGACACAGTCAGGAGTCTGCCTCCATGTAACGGTGGCAGACAGGGTCAGTCCGGCAACACAACTGGACGTAACACACAACCCACAATCACCAACACAACCACAGACACCTACCACACAAACATCCCAACCCCCACAAACACCCACACATCACCAGACACCCACCACACAAACGCCCCAACCACAACACGCACCCGCACGTACACAAAACACACCACACCCACACACTTCCAGAAACAAAACCTACTAAATCCCCAGTCGCGGTACGAACATGGCCGACCACCAACAGCAGTTAAATCTCCTCTTCGCCAACGCGAGAGGAGTCAAAGACAGGAGAACACTACTCACGCACACACTATTGCGCAACAACATACACGTGGCCGGCATCGCTGAAACGTGGCTGTCTGATGGGAAGCAGTGCAATATACCAAAGTTTAACTGTTTCCGCAAGGACAGAGACGGTAGAGGCGGCGTCGCGCTATACGTGCGCAATACGATAGCGGCTACGGAAGTCCCTCCCCCCGCACAGCTTGGAGACACAGAGATCGTCATGGTCAAACTAAAGGGCCACAACGCAAGGACCGTAACAATAGCATGTTTGTATAACCCTCCTAATAACCCTCTCCCGATCCACGCGATACGACACCTTATGACGAAAGACAGATTCATCTTACTAACTGACCTGAATGCGCGACACGAGAGACTTGGTGACCACAGCACAAACCACAACGGACAAATCCTCTTTGACCTTCTAACGACCGAACCTATAGACCGCCTCCCCATCTACCAACCCACTTTTATAGGCCACCAAGGAACGTCAGCGCCCGATCATGTCCTATACAGCCCTACCATCAGTGACTCAATAGCCAATGCGGAAGTCGGCAACTCAATAACAAGTGACCACCTCCCAATCCTCTTTTCCACAAATGCAATAGCCCCACCGAATCCTCCACCAATCAGACGAACTATACGACAGTACTCAAACGCCGACTGGGATAAATACAAAGACGTACTCGAACAAGAATTATCTATCCCCATGACCGTGACAGACCCCCACGACCTCGAACTTGCCACGACTAAAATAGAATCAGCTTTTAGACACGCAATAGAGGAAGCCATACCACAAATCACCATAGACAACTGGAAACCTACTATCCCCCGAGAAGCTCTCGACCTAATACAACGAAAAAAACGACTACAAAGAGAGATGAGACGAACCAACAACCCGAACTTACGACAAACCTGGAACCGACTAAACAATCGCGCCAAACAAATAATCTCGACACATCGACAAAGACAGTGGGAAGAAACATGCGAGAGACTAAACTACAGAAACGGAGGACAATTTTGGAAACGATTTAAAACACTGACGGGACAAAGAGCGACAACTACCACCACACTAATTACAAACAACGAGCCAACGACAGACCCACAACAACAAGCCGACATCTACAAAGACGTGTTAGAAGACGTATACTCCTTCCCACATGACAACAACTTCGACGAGGTTTTCAGACGAACGGTAGAACTCCGACTCCCACGACTACTTAACACACACACAGTAGAGACGGAAAACGAAAACTCCCTAACTAAACCGATAACTGACAAAGAAATAATGGACGCGATACTAACGGGACGGAACTCAGCGCCAGGCCTAAATGACATACGACGAATTCACCTACAAAAGGCCCCTCTCCTTACACTCATCCCTATCCTATCCCTCATATTCAATTATTGCATCAGTACAGAGACCATCCCAACTGCCTGGAAAACTAGCAAGACGATCATGATCCCTAAACCAGACAAACTAAGAACAGACCCACGATCCTACAGACCCATCTCTCTTTTAGACGTACTAGGAAAAACCTATGAAAGAATCATCACAGACAGACTCAAGACATACGTAGAACAGAAAGAACTCCTCCCCCTGATCCAAGCTGGCTTCCGCAGTAAACACTCAACGAATGATCCACTGTTCAAACTCGTGAACGGAGTCACGCAGGGCTTCAACAATGGACACTGCACCCTCGCAGTTTTCCTAGATATTGAAAGGGCGTTCGACAAGCTATGGCATGACGGACTCCTCTACAAGCTGTGCGAGATAGGGATCCCTGTCAAAATGGTCCGGCTCATAAAAGCATACCTCACCGACCGAGTATGCAGAATACACGTACACAACACCTGTTCCCAACCTTTCACCCCACAAGCAGGAGTGCCGCAGGGCGGCATCCTGTCTCCGCTGCTGTACGCGCTGTACACAGCAGATATACCGACCACACAGTCCCAAGACGAAACAATAGCCCTATACGCAGACGACACAGCTTACTGGTGTACATCACTCAGGACAACAACTATACAGAGAAAGACGGACGCATACCTAAAACGACTCGAAGACTGGATGGAAAAGTGGAGAATCAGACCAAACCCAGCAAAAACGCAAACAGTACTCTTTCGACACAGAAACCTGACCAAAAAGAGACAGCAAAACGACAACGACATACAATTAACACTCTGGAACACGCCACTCAGACTTGCCAACACGGCCAGGTACCTTGGCGTGTTCCTAGACAAACACATGAACTGGATGACTCACCTGAATTACCTTCTCGACAAGACTAGAAAACGCCAAAGACTGATACGACAAGTACAAGGACGCCTCCGTGGCTGCAGTATGGAAACTGCCATACATACTTACAAAACTTTTATCAGACCTGTACTTGAATACGCCAGCGCCCCGCTGGGAGGAATTCCGCACACGGTAGCAGACAGACTTTACAGTACAGAACGACGACTGCTCCGCAACCTTGCGAGACTCCCAGCAAGGACGCCCAGCAACGACGTATACGAAATAGTTAACGTGGAACCACTACAGACACGACTGACAAAACTGCGCGCGAACTACGGACAACGAATACTAACGCAAAGACCTGACATGGAAAACCTAATTACAACAAGACCTCGTACTCAACGACTCCCTAAATACAAGTATATCTGCCCAGCGCGTACGGTAGCACAAAACACATCACACCACTTCCCAGACTTAGCCCCAACTATGGAACCGCTGACAACCCATACCACTACCCCTCCCCACCTAGACGTCAGACAATAAAACACAGACAATCATATACCCTCTCTCCCTCTTTCTCCCCCCCTCTCTCCCTCTCTCTCTCTCCCTCTCTCTCTCTCTCTCTCACTCTCTCTCCCTCTCTCTCACACACGCGCGCGCACGCGCGCGCGCACGCACGCGCACACACACACACACACACACGCACACACATACACACACACAAACAACAAAACGACAACACTCGCACACTTAAACAAGCCGGCACACTCTTCAACTACTCAATCCTGTTCTGCCACTGAAAAATATGAAAATAGAAAACAGCTATAATTGTACAACAAAGCAAGTAACAACACAATCATTACTATATGCCACTCACAGACTAACTTCAAAAACCTCTTCTCATATGCTATCCTCCCCTCTCACCAAATGCCATATTCTACTCTTACAAAAATTGTTAATTCTAGTACTATATACACTGAAAAATTAAAATATATCCATGTAAACCATATCTTGTTGTTAAACCCTAATACTATATCCTTTGTTAAACCAAAATACAACCTTGCTACACTTACTACAACCTTGTTAATTATATATAATTGTTAAACTTACTATAACCTTGTTAACCATATAAAATTGTTAATCATATATTATAATGCTAAATGCTAATTGATTGTTATTGACCACATCAAAGTGCAAAAAATTTGTAAAGCACCTTTCTGCAAGCACTTTAATTTATATCAAAAAAAGAAAATAAAATTGTAAACCACCTAAGGCTAAAAAGTGCAATGCAAGCACTAGAATAGCCCGCCCTCCCCCCTAAGGGGAGGGAATGAAATGTGCTAAAAAAAAAAAATAAAAAAAAAAAAAAATAAAAAAAAAAAAAAAAAAAAAAAAAAAAAAAAAAAAGCTGCGCCGGCACGCACTCCGCTGCTCGACTCGCTGCCGCTCGCACCGGTCGTTTTCGTTTCCGTTTCGTGTGCACCGTCGCTAGCCCATCGCCATGTCCGGACGCGGAAAGGGAGGCAAAGTCAAGGGCAAGTCAAAGTCCCGCTCAAGCAGGGCTGGGCTCCAGTTCCCGGTCGGCAGAATCCACCGCCTCCTGCGCAAGGGAAACTACGCAGAGCGCGTCGGCGCCGGGGCGCCCGTCTACCTCGCCGCCGTCATGGAGTACCTCGCGGCTGAGGTGCTCGAGCTGGCCGGAAACGCGGCCCGCGACAACAAGAAGACGCGCATCATCCCGCGCCACCTGCAGCTTGCCATCCGCAACGACGAGGAGCTCAACAAGCTCCTGTCGGGCGTCACCATCGCACAGGGTGGTGTCCTGCCCAACATCCAGGCCGTCCTGCTGCCAAAGAAGACCGAGAAGAAGGCCTAAAGGAGGCCAGGCAATCGCAGCCGCCGCGTGCTCCCCTGCACGCAACGCGCTTTGCCGGCTCGGCCCGGCCCACAACAATCGGCCCTTTTCAGGGCCACCACACAAACCTACGTCCAAAGCAAAATTTCAGTCGTCCTCGCCGCACCTTGTTTTGTTTTAACTTTGCACTGTCACAGCACAGCCGCCGCCGGCGCACGTCCGCCATCTTGTCGTCCACACAGCCCGTGTGGCCCAACACACACACACACACACACACATTTTGCACGGTCGCAGTCGCCTTCCAAACCGACAACGGCAGCAACAATGACCATTGTTAAAGGGAGGCGTGTCGACACACCGCCCTCCACTCCCGCGCGCAACGGCCGTCGACACGAACGAAACAGCTGATCCGGCCGCCTATGCCCACACGCCTTGCCTCGGAAACCCCAACGCCGCCGCAAACAAACACACAGAGCCAAACCACGCAAGCAAATAATCACCGCCTCTCGCACAACAACACACAGCCCGCCATCTCCGTCGCGATCGATACAAAGACACACAATAACAAACACACAAACGAAGCAGCTCCACACACAGCCAGCCACATGACACGTTTCCTTTCCTTCTCCCCTCCCAGTCACATCACGTCGCTCAAACGGAAAGAAAGAAACAAACAAACAAACAACACAGCGCACACACGCAGCAACAACAACACAGACTCTTTCGCACTTTTCAACTTCCGAACAGTGTGGTGGCCCTGAAAAGGGCCGTTTTCTAGTCTCTCCCACCCACAAGCACGGCCGCGGGAAGGCCAGCGCCCGCTGCGACGCAGCCTAACCGCCGAAACCGTACAGGGTGCGCCCCTGCCTCTTCAGGGCGTACACCACGTCCATGGCCGTCACAGTCTTGCGCTTGGCGTGCTCAGTGTACGTCACCGCGTCGCGGATCACGTTCTCCAGGAACACCTTCAGCACCCCGCGGGTCTCCTCGTAGATCAGACCAGAGATGCGCTTCACGCCGCCCCTGCGAGCCAGGCGGCGGATGGCGGGCTTCGTGATGCCCTGGATGTTGTCGCGCAACACCTTGCGGTGCCGCTTGGCGCCACCCTTGCCGAGCCCCTTTCCTCCCTTGCCGCGGCCTGTCATCCTTCCTTCCTCGGGCAAAGCAAAACGTGCACAAACAGCAGCTGCAGCGGCTGGCGAGTCGGCTACGGTCTGCGCCCAGCGCGCCCGCCGCCCCCCTATATAGACTCTGGCCCGCCCTCCCCCCCACCACGCGCAACCGAGGGCATATAAGCGCAGCACGGAGGCGCGCGGGCCCGTTGTCAAGGCAGCACCGGACGCCGCGCCGCACCTAACCTCCACGCACGCCGCTCCGCTACCGCTACCGCTACCGCCATGGCCCGCACAAAGCAAACGGCCCGCAAGTCCACCGGCGGAAAGGCGCCGCGCAAACAGCTCGCCACCAAGGCGGCGAGGAAGAGCGCGCCCGCCACCGGAGGCGTCAAGAAGCCCCACCGCTACAGGCCGGGCACCGTCGCCCTGCGAGAAATCAGGCGCTACCAGAAGAGCACAGAGCTGCTCATCCGCAAGCTGCCATTCCAGCGCCTAGTGCGCGAGATCGCCCAGGACTTCAAGACCGACCTGCGCTTCCAGAGCTCCGCAGTCATGGCCCTGCAGGAGGCCAGCGAGGCCTACCTCGTCGGCCTCTTCGAAGACACCAACCTGTGCGCAATCCACGCCAAGCGCGTCACCATCATGCCCAAGGACATCCAGCTCGCGCGCCGCATCCGCGGCGAGCGCGCCTAAACCGCGCCGCGGCACCGCACCGCACAAACAAAAACGGCCCTTTTCAGGGCCACTAACATCTCTCCGTCGCGAGCAAACTTTGTCGGTCGCCTGCCTCTCGCCCCGCAACCCAAAAACAAAAACCACCACTTCCCGTCCGTCCGCCACACCCGCTCACTCTGCCTGCCTGCTAGCAGCGCGCAACAATCACACATCATCCCTCCCCGGCGCTCAAAGCGCACAATACCCAACGGCCGACGTCACACCGCACGGGTGGGTGGGTGGCTGGCTGGCTGGCCGGCCGCCCGCCGCTTTCGTTTCGAAAACAAAAAAAACCCGCACTCCACTCCGACGGCCAACGGCCAGGCAGGCGCGCTCGCTCGCTCGCTCTACACGCCACCGAAATCCCCGCCGACTCCTTCCACATCTCAACGTGCCCCCCGTTGCAAAACATAACACACACAAAGGAACAAAACAAAACACAGACCAGACACGACTAGACAAGACAGACATCCGAGAAGAACGAACGCAGGCAAGCCAACCAACGTATTCAAACAAAACAACGTGACAGAAAACCAACCGTCGGCCGCCGCCACAAACACGGCGACAATCAACCACGACAACAACAACACCGCTTACCGCTACCGCCGCCCACACCCGCCACCGACCCCCGCAATCCAACCACCACGGCACGCAAACAGCATCCCCACGGGCATACAGAAACGCCAGACAGACACCCACACCAAACGCAACACGACAATCAAAACCTTCCCCGACGTGCTTTGATGGCCCTGAGAAGGGCCGTTTTGGGCCGCGCGTCTCTTGCGCGCCACTAGACGACGACGGGGGGTGGGGACGACGGAGTCAAGCGCCAAACCCTTCCTTTCCCATCTCTTTCTCCTCTACTCTACTTCTTCTTCTTGGGCGAAGCCTTCGCCTTAGACGGCGTCGTCGCCTTCTTCGGGCGCGGCGCCTTCGGCTTCTTCGTCGGAACCTTGGCGGCCTTCTTCGCCTTCGACGGCGACTTGGCCTTGGCCGGCTTGGCCGCAGCCGCCTTCTTCGCACCCGCGGGAGCGGCCGACGCCGCAGACGCCTTCTTGGCGGCGCCCGCCTTCCGACCGGTCGCCGCCTTCACGCCACCAGCCTTCTTTGCGCCGGCCGCACGGGCGCCCTTCTTCTCCTTGCTGGCCGGAGCGGCGCGCTTCTTCTTGGCACCGCCAGCACGAGCCTTGCCGCCCTCGGCCGCCCCCCCGCCGCCGGCGCCGGCAAGCTTGAACGAGCCGGACGCGCCCTTCCCCTTCGTCTGCACCAGCTCGCCCGCCACGACGGCCGACTTGAGGTACTTCTTGATAAACGGCGCCAGCTTCTCCGCGTCCAGCTTGTAGTGCGCGGCTATGTACTTCTTGATCGCCTGCAGCGACGACCCGCCGCGCTCCTTCAGACTCTTGATGGCGGCCGTCACCATCTCAGAGGTGCGCGGGTGCGCAGGCTTGGCGCGCGGCTTCTTCGCAGACGACGCAGACTTGGCCTTCTTCGTAGTGCCGGTGGCGGCGGGTGCCGCAGCAGTCTCGTTCGTAGCCGCCTGATCTGCCATTTCGACGACGCGCGTAACACACAGCGAGAGCGAGCGGGACGGCAGGCACGCAAGCACAGCACAGCAGCAGAGCAGAGAATCACAAGGCCCAGCCAGTGTCGCGGGCGGGCGCGGACGGCCGAGAGAGCGGCCGCCACTCTGCGCGCCGCCGCGCCGCGCCTCCCGCGCTTGCTACCGCCCAACGTCCGACAGCCTGTGCGGAGCAGCCCCAAACCTGCGCCACAACCGCCCGCGCCTTTCAAACCACCGAGGATGGGGCTACACACAGCCACACCACAGTCGCCAACCAGTCGCCACGGCAGCGCCGCAAACCACGGCCAAACTGCAGCTACCGCGCGCTACAGCCTGGGTCGGCCCGCCGAGAATCGCCGCCCCCGCCCAAATGCCGCCCCCACAGCCCCAGCCGACGACCCGCCACAATGGCCAAACCTTCGGCAAAACTCCCACACCGTCGCCGCGGCAGCCCGGCCAGCGCGGCCGGCGCCACAGCCACACAAGCCGAGGCGTGCGGCGATGACGGCCGTGCAAACGCGCCTCCGCCGCCCCATCGCCTTCCGTCGCCCTCCCGCCGTTTCCCGATCGGCCCGCAGCCGTCGGGCCACATCGCGCGCCGTCCTCCTCCTCTCGCCCGCCAACATTCACAGCCGTTTCTCAACAATTGCCCGCCGCAAACGGACGCCGCCTGCGCAACAGGCGCCGCCGCCCCTCGCCGCTTCCCACCCACAACCCCTCGACCGAGGCAAACCGCAATCCGAATCTACAGACCAACCCAATCTGCCGTCAAGCACACACGACAGCCGACCTTACACGTTACGCGTTACACATTACGTTTACACGTCTACGTTAGGTTAGGTTAGGTGGACGTGGGTTAGGTTAAGGGGACTTGGGTTAGGTTAAGCGTCAAACCTAGGTTAAGCATTCAAACACGTCAGGCGTCAGAGGTTAGGTTAGGTTAGGTTAGGTTACACGTTAGGTTAGGTTAAGGGGTCAGTGCTAGGTTAAGAAGCGTCAAACGTAGGTTAAAAAAGCGTTCAAACGTGAGGCGTGAGCCGGACAGCTTACCTTACGTAGACGTTAGGGGCTCACAGGCTGAGCTCACCTCGCCACACCACAGGTTAGGTTCGGTTCGGTTCGGTTCGCTCGGCTCAGCGTAAAGCGCCGAGGTCAGGGTTACGTTCGTTCACCTTCGGGCGCCACACTTTCGGTTGAAAGGTCGCGACGGGACGACGTCGGCAGGCACGCCGCAAACGAACAAAAACGTACAGACGGGGGAGCAGCACGACCACGACCAGACACCGAGCGCGAACGAGACACACGCGAACCACCCCCACCGGCCAAAGGGCACCACACAACAACCCCCCAGAGCACCACGTGTCGACACCAGAGCAACCCGCCGCTCACGCGACAGACATGGCTGGCACCGAAGGGCAACCGCCCGCAACTGCGCTTTCCGCGCCGGCCCGGATGCACGTCGTGCTACAACAACACCACTACCGTACACAGCCGCTGTTCACAACATCACTATCAATGGCGCGCCCGCGGCTCGCCGCCGTCGCAGTCGCAGCCCCAACGCCAGCACTTTTGCACCACCATTCACACGCACCGCAACACAGCTCGCCGACACAGCCGAACAAAACAAACACCACACAACAACAGCAACAACGCCGCCGCCTCTACTTGTGCCGGCGACCCACCCCGCCGATGGCGCACCTTTCGCCAGCCGGCAATCGACACACACGCACGCACCCACCCACCGGGGCCCAGTGCAAAAAAAAAAAAACACAAAAACAAAAAAACAAAAAAACAAAACAACACAAACGACACGGGAAGCGCACACCGCCACTTCGCGCGCACGCCACCAACCAGTCGTCGTCTCAAAATAACAAACACAAACAAAATAAACTAACAACTAGGGCAACACAAAACAAAAACGCCTCGCACGAACCGCCCACAAAAAGGACAAGCACACGCACAGCCTCTGCTGACGACCACGACGCAGCGGCACGCTGCTCCTGTCCCGCGCCCCGCGCCCCGCGCCCCACTCGATTCACAACTCACGCGACACCGTCAACGACGGGCTCGCTTCCCGCAACCTACCACCTTTCCGCCACGACGCACAGCCCCAGCCCCACCCGACGACTGCACTTTCACCACCGCCTCCCCCTTCCCCCCCAAAACACACACACACACACAGCCAGCCAAAAACGCACTCGCGACCCACACATGCACGTGCATCGGCACACGCCAACCAGTCAACGTCGACAACCACACGCAAGGCTCGAAACGAAAACGAAACCGGCGTCCTTCCACGTTGCCATCAAGCTACGCGACACAAGACACAAGGAACCAACACAACAGCCGGCCCCACTAATTCCCACTCTCACGCCGCAAAAAGCACACCGAAACCGCCAAACACGCACGCACATTCCCCTTCGCACTGACACCACCGACCGGCTCGCTACCACACACCCTCTCGGCAGCCGTTTCACGCCAATTCGCCACACAGTCGACAAGCGCCCGCCCTGTACGGCACACGCAACGACGCAGCGCAGCAAAGGGCGCCCGCAACACATACCTCTCCGCCGCCCGACGCGCCAACCGCCACACCACACCGCCAGCCACTCGCAAATTGTGCACTGCCACCAGCCACACGTCCAACACGCCGCGCCGCCTCCGGCCACCCGCCAGGGGGCGCTCACGTCCGCGACAACAGCGCGGCCCGCCGGGCCGGGCCGAACCGAACCGAGCCGCCGCTGCTCTGCACTCGGCACGGCCACACCCTGCTGCAGACCGGGCTCGTCCCTCTGTACGCGTCTGCCTGCGCATCAACACAACACGACCTTTTTTTTTTTTTTTTTCTCCTCTCTCTACCGCCATCCCTTCTTCTCGCGTTTTACCCGTTGTTGCAGCAGCGGCGCACACCTACACATCCACAGCCCCAGCCGAGCCGGCCTCACCTCAGGGCCCGCCGCCAGCGTCTCCTCCTCGGGCACAGGTGCGGTGCTGTGGCCGCCCATCCAACCGCATTGCTGGCCGTCCAGCCACCAGGCGTTCCCACTGCCGCGAGCCACGCCGCGCACCGACCCTGCTGCAGAAAACGAAGCATAGCCAGAGACCGACCGATACACAAAGCAAGCCGTCGCCTCGCCTCTTGTCCTTCCTGCCTTCCTTCCGCCCCCGCCCTTCTCACACCACCGCCTCTCCACTTTCGCCCCCCCCTCCTTTTTTTTTTTTGTTTTCTTCTTTCTTTCTTTCTTTGGCCCTCTCTCCTTCCCGCCATGGCGGTTACGGCACCGCCTGCAGCGGCAGATTTTTTGCGCCCACACGCCTACTCCTACCACCATTAACCTTGCCCTGCCCTGCCCTGCCCTGCCCTGCCCTGCCCTGCCCATCAACGTCGCAGTCGAACCGACGCTTGCCAACACACTGCCCACGTTCCTTTCTCTTTTCGGCCTACGCCCATTACGCGCCGCCGCCACAGCGCCTTCCCTTCCCACAACACACCGACGTCATCACACGCACCCAAAACAGGGGCCACGACCGTGTTCCTCGCCCACTCCCATCCCGCACGGTACGCACATTCCCAACTACTACCGCGCACCCTCCCTTTCCAATCTGTGTGTGTCTCTCTGTGTCTGTGTCCTGTCCGCGCGTGACGCCTCTCAACATCCGCCGTCCCCCGTCCCGTTTTCGCCCCCATGCCGTCGTCGCGCCGCCTCCGCCCCTGTCCGCCCCGCACCACACCATACACCGCTGCTTGTCCCGGCCGTTGCCACCAAAGGCGCCGACCGCAAACGCGCCACGCCGCAGCCCCCGTGCGTCTCGCGCTCGCTTGCATCTCCGTGCCGACGCTGCCTCTCTTCCCGCTCGCACTCGACCTCGACAACACAGTCTTTGGCTCCGCCACTGCGTGTTCCGGTGGTACGCACGCTGCAACACGTATGTATTCATTACCAGAGCGATGGCGAGGCATGACAGCATCTCTGTCTGACCAGAGAGTTCTTTATCGCTGCTAGTCGGCGCTTGGACCGCGCCAGACGACAGTAGTGGCACGCACCGGGTCGCCAGGAACAGTTGTTATATATATATATTGTAGCGCGAGTCGGGAGAGGTAGTAGTCGGTCGACAGTAGTAGCGGGTGGACGGTTGTACTGAGCGGGCGTCGGCGGCGTGCTCTGCTCGTCTCGCGACTCTGGTCACGGTTCGGGACGATGTATAGTCTATTGTGTTATAATCAAAAGGTGGTGTGACGCTGCATTGCGCAAATCTGATAACGTATGTTCATTGTACTTATTTTGTTCAACAACAAAAGCCCCACTATTACTTTTTTTCTAAAGTAACTTTTGTCTCTTAACGAAAAACATTCACTTTTTAAAGACTACTTCCTATGGCATTTCCCTCCAAGGAGTGCAATTAATTACCAGCCAGCACTCATTCATTGCACACAGCTGTGT
>NW_026048281.1:7500-15000 GCF_023864345.2 Schistocerca serialis cubense | reverse complement strand
AAAGACACACAATAACAAACACACAAACGAAGCAGCTCCACACACAGCCAGCCACATGACACGTTTCCTTTCCTTCTCCCCTCCCAGTCACATCACGTCGCTCAAACGGAAAGAAAGAAACAAACAAACAAACAACACAGCGCACACACGCAGCAACAACAACACAGACTCTTTCGCACTTTTCAACTTCCGAACAGTGTGGTGGCCCTGAAAAGGGCCGTTTTCTAGTCTCTCCCACCCACAAGCACGGCCGCGGGAAGGCCAGCGCCCGCTGCGACGCAGCCTAACCGCCGAAACCGTACAGGGTGCGCCCCTGCCTCTTCAGGGCGTACACCACGTCCATGGCCGTCACAGTCTTGCGCTTGGCGTGCTCAGTGTACGTCACCGCGTCGCGGATCACGTTCTCCAGGAACACCTTCAGCACCCCGCGGGTCTCCTCGTAGATCAGACCAGAGATGCGCTTCACGCCGCCCCTGCGAGCCAGGCGGCGGATGGCGGGCTTCGTGATGCCCTGGATGTTGTCGCGCAACACCTTGCGGTGCCGCTTGGCGCCACCCTTGCCGAGCCCCTTTCCTCCCTTGCCGCGGCCTGTCATCCTTCCTTCCTCGGGCAAAGCAAAACGTGCACAAACAGCAGCTGCAGCGGCTGGCGAGTCGGCTACGGTCTGCGCCCAGCGCGCCCGCCGCCCCCCTATATAGACTCTGGCCCGCCCTCCCCCCCACCACGCGCAACCGAGGGCATATAAGCGCAGCACGGAGGCGCGCGGGCCCGTTGTCAAGGCAGCACCGGACGCCGCGCCGCACCTAACCTCCACGCACGCCGCTCCGCTACCGCTACCGCCATGGCCCGCACAAAGCAAACGGCCCGCAAGTCCACCGGCGGAAAGGCGCCGCGCAAACAGCTCGCCACCAAGGCGGCGAGGAAGAGCGCGCCCGCCACCGGAGGCGTCAAGAAGCCCCACCGCTACAGGCCGGGCACCGTCGCCCTGCGAGAAATCAGGCGCTACCAGAAGAGCACAGAGCTGCTCATCCGCAAGCTGCCATTCCAGCGCCTAGTGCGCGAGATCGCCCAGGACTTCAAGACCGACCTGCGCTTCCAGAGCTCCGCAGTCATGGCCCTGCAGGAGGCCAGCGAGGCCTACCTCGTCGGCCTCTTCGAAGACACCAACCTGTGCGCAATCCACGCCAAGCGCGTCACCATCATGCCCAAGGACATCCAGCTCGCGCGCCGCATCCGCGGCGAGCGCGCCTAAACCGCGCCGCGGCACCGCACCGCACAAACAAAAACGGCCCTTTTCAGGGCCACTAACATCTCTCCGTCGCGAGCAAACTTTGTCGGTCGCCTGCCTCTCGCCCCGCAACCCAAAAACAAAAACCACCACTTCCCGTCCGTCCGCCACACCCGCTCACTCTGCCTGCCTGCTAGCAGCGCGCAACAATCACACATCATCCCTCCCCGGCGCTCAAAGCGCACAATACCCAACGGCCGACGTCACACCGCACGGGTGGGTGGGTGGCTGGCTGGCTGGCCGGCCGCCCGCCGCTTTCGTTTCGAAAACAAAAAAAACCCGCACTCCACTCCGACGGCCAACGGCCAGGCAGGCGCGCTCGCTCGCTCGCTCTACACGCCACCGAAATCCCCGCCGACTCCTTCCACATCTCAACGTGCCCCCCGTTGCAAAACATAACACACACAAAGGAACAAAACAAAACACAGACCAGACACGACTAGACAAGACAGACATCCGAGAAGAACGAACGCAGGCAAGCCAACCAACGTATTCAAACAAAACAACGTGACAGAAAACCAACCGTCGGCCGCCGCCACAAACACGGCGACAATCAACCACGACAACAACAACACCGCTTACCGCTACCGCCGCCCACACCCGCCACCGACCCCCGCAATCCAACCACCACGGCACGCAAACAGCATCCCCACGGGCATACAGAAACGCCAGACAGACACCCACACCAAACGCAACACGACAATCAAAACCTTCCCCGACGTGCTTTGATGGCCCTGAGAAGGGCCGTTTTGGGCCGCGCGTCTCTTGCGCGCCACTAGACGACGACGGGGGGTGGGGACGACGGAGTCAAGCGCCAAACCCTTCCTTTCCCATCTCTTTCTCCTCTACTCTACTTCTTCTTCTTGGGCGAAGCCTTCGCCTTAGACGGCGTCGTCGCCTTCTTCGGGCGCGGCGCCTTCGGCTTCTTCGTCGGAACCTTGGCGGCCTTCTTCGCCTTCGACGGCGACTTGGCCTTGGCCGGCTTGGCCGCAGCCGCCTTCTTCGCACCCGCGGGAGCGGCCGACGCCGCAGACGCCTTCTTGGCGGCGCCCGCCTTCCGACCGGTCGCCGCCTTCACGCCACCAGCCTTCTTTGCGCCGGCCGCACGGGCGCCCTTCTTCTCCTTGCTGGCCGGAGCGGCGCGCTTCTTCTTGGCACCGCCAGCACGAGCCTTGCCGCCCTCGGCCGCCCCCCCGCCGCCGGCGCCGGCAAGCTTGAACGAGCCGGACGCGCCCTTCCCCTTCGTCTGCACCAGCTCGCCCGCCACGACGGCCGACTTGAGGTACTTCTTGATAAACGGCGCCAGCTTCTCCGCGTCCAGCTTGTAGTGCGCGGCTATGTACTTCTTGATCGCCTGCAGCGACGACCCGCCGCGCTCCTTCAGACTCTTGATGGCGGCCGTCACCATCTCAGAGGTGCGCGGGTGCGCAGGCTTGGCGCGCGGCTTCTTCGCAGACGACGCAGACTTGGCCTTCTTCGTAGTGCCGGTGGCGGCGGGTGCCGCAGCAGTCTCGTTCGTAGCCGCCTGATCTGCCATTTCGACGACGCGCGTAACACACAGCGAGAGCGAGCGGGACGGCAGGCACGCAAGCACAGCACAGCAGCAGAGCAGAGAATCGGCTGTCGCATCATGGTGTAGTGTCCTCCAGGTTGACACTACTGGTGTGTGGGTGAAGTTCTGGTAGAATCGCTCTACCCTTCCTTCAACAAGTGGGACATCAGTGTCCTTCCAGGTTTTTCTTAGAGAGAAGCTTTTGGGTGTCTATGCTGCCCTGCTTCGTGGGCAATTTGATAATTGATGCTTGCTGCGGTTTTTTTTTTTTTTTTTTTTTTTTTTTTTTTTTTTTTTTTTTTTTTTCCGCAGCAGATGTGGCTAGGCGCTACTTGTTACGTAGCAATGTCTTCTAATCTGGTAGGGCGGCAACGTCTGCTGGCCGTCTCAGCAGGTCCGGCCAGCGGAGTGTGCGTCGCCAGTGTGGACGTTGTCCCAGATTCCTTATCAGCGGGTTGGTGGATGTACCCGCTTTGTTGTAGATGTACCCGCTTTGTTGTAGCAGAGAATCACAAGGCCCAGCCAGTGTCGCGGGCGGGCGCGGACGGCCGAGAGAGCGGCCGCCACTCTGCGCGCCGCCGCGCCGCGCCTCCCGCGCTTGCTACCGCCCAACGTCCGACAGCCTTTGCGGAGCAGCCCCAAACCTGCGCCACAACCGCCCGCGCCTTTCAAACCACCGAGGATGGGGCTACACACAGCCACACCACAGTCGCCAACCAGTCGCCACGGCAGCGCCGCAAACCACGGCCAAACTGCAGCTACCGCGCGCTACAGCCTGGGTCGGCCCGCCGAGAATCGCCGCCCCCGCCCAAATGCCGCCCCCACAGCCCCAGCCGACGACCCGCCACAATGGCCAAACCTTCGGCAAAACTCCCACACCGTCGCCGCGGCAGCCCGGCCAGCGCGGCCGGCGCCACAGCCACACAAGCCGAGGCGTGCGGCGATGACGGCCGTGCAAACGCGCCTCCGCCGCCCCATCGCCTTCCGTCGCCCTCCCGCCGTTTCCCGATCGGCCCGCAGCCGTCGGGCCACATCGCGCGCCGTCCTCCTCCTCTCGCCCGCCAACATTCACAGCCGTTTCTCAACAATTGCCCGCCGCAAACGGACGCCGCCTGCGCAACAGGCGCCGCCGCCCCTCGCCGCTTCCCACCCACAACCCCTCGACCGAGGCAAACCGCAATCCGAATCTACAGACCAACCCAATCTGCCGTCAAGCACACACGACAGCCGACCTTACACGTTACGCGTTACACATTACGTTTACACGTCTACGTTAGGTTAGGTTAGGTGGACGTGGGTTAGGTTAAGGGGACTTGGGTTAGGTTAAGCGTCAAACCTAGGTTAAGCATTCAAACACGTCAGGCGTCAGAGGTTAGGTTAGGTTAGGTTAGGTTACACGTTAGGTTAGGTTAAGGGGTCAGTGCTAGGTTAAGAAGCGTCAAACGTAGGTTAAAAAAGCGTTCAAACGTGAGGCGTGAGCCGGACAGCTTACCTTACGTAGACGTTAGGGGCTCACAGGCTGAGCTCACCTCGCCACACCACAGGTTAGGTTCGGTTCGGTTCGGTTCGCTCGGCTCAGCGTAAAGCGCCGAGGTCAGGGTTACGTTCGTTCACCTTCGGGCGCCACACTTTCGGTTGAAAGGTCGCGACGGGACGACGTCGGCAGGCACGCCGCAAACGAACAAAAACGTACAGACGGGGGAGCAGCACGACCACGACCAGACACCGAGCGCGAACGAGACACACGCGAACCACCCCCACCGGCCAAAGGGCACCACACAACAACCCCCCAGAGCACCACGTGTCGACACCAGAGCAACCCGCCGCTCACGCGACAGACATGGCTGGCACCGAAGGGCAACCGCCCGCAACTGCGCTTTCCGCGCCGGCCCGGATGCACGTCGTGCTACAACAACACCACTACCGTACACAGCCGCTGTTCACAACATCACTATCAATGGCGCGCCCGCGGCTCGCCGCCGTCGCAGTCGCAGCCCCAACGCCAGCACTTTTGCACCACCATTCACACGCACCGCAACACAGCTCGCCGACACAGCCGAACAAAACAAACACCACACAACAACAGCAACAACGCCGCCGCCTCTACTTGTGCCGGCGACCCACCCCGCCGATGGCGCACCTTTCGCCAGCCGGCAATCGACACACACGCACGCACCCACCCACCGGGGCCCAGTGCAAAAAAAAAAAAACACAAAAACAAAAAAACAAAACAACACAAACGACACGGGAAGCGCACACCGCCACTTCGCGCGCACGCCACCAACCAGTCGTCGTCTCAAAATAACAAACACAAACAAAATAAACTAACAACTAGGGCAACACAAAACAAAAACGCCTCGCACGAACCGCCCACAAAAAGGACAAGCACACGCACAGCCTCTGCTGACGACCACGACGCAGCGGCACGCTGCTCCTGTCCCGCGCCCCGCGCCCCGCGCCCCACTCGATTCACAACTCACGCGACACCGTCAACGACGGGCTCGCTTCCCGCAACCTACCACCTTTCCGCCACGACGCACAGCCCCAGCCCCACCCGACGACTGCACTTTCACCACCGCCTCCCCCTTCCCCCCCAAAACACACACACACACACAGCCAGCCAAAAACGCACTCGCGACCCACACATGCACGTGCATCGGCACACGCCAACCAGTCAACGTCGACAACCACACGCAAGGCTCGAAACGAAAACGAAACCGGCGTCCTTCCACGTTGCCATCAAGCTACGCGACACAAGACACAAGGAACCAACACAACAGCCGGCCCCACTAATTCCCACTCTCACGCCGCAAAAAGCACACCGAAACCGCCAAACACGCACGCACATTCCCCTTCGCACTGACACCACCGACCGGCTCGCTACCACACACCCTCTCGGCAGCCGTTTCACGCCAATTCGCCACACAGTCGACAAGCGCCCGCCCTGTACGGCACACGCAACGACGCAGCGCAGCAAAGGGCGCCCGCAACACATACCTCTCCGCCGCCCGACGCGCCAACCGCCACACCACACCGCCAGCCACTCGCAAATTGTGCACTGCCACCAGCCACACGTCCAACACGCCGCGCCGCCTCCGGCCACCCGCCAGGGGGCGCTCACGTCCGCGACAACAGCGCGGCCCGCCGGGCCGGGCCGAACCGAACCGAGCCGCCGCTGCTCTGCACTCGGCACGGCCACACCCTGCTGCAGACCGGGCTCGTCCCTCTGTACGCGTCTGCCTGCGCATCAACACAACACGACCTTTTTTTTTTTTTTTTTCTCCTCTCTCTACCGCCATCCCTTCTTCTCGCGTTTTACCCGTTGTTGCAGCAGCGGCGCACACCTACACATCCACAGCCCCAGCCGAGCCGGCCTCACCTCAGGGCCCGCCGCCAGCGTCTCCTCCTCGGGCACAGGTGCGGTGCTGTGGCCGCCCATCCAACCGCATTGCTGGCCGTCCAGCCACCAGGCGTTCCCACTGCCGCGAGCCACGCCGCGCACCGACCCTGCTGCAGAAAACGAAGCATAGCCAGAGACCGACCGATACACAAAGCAAGCCGTCGCCTCGCCTCTTGTCCTTCCTGCCTTCCTTCCGCCCCCGCCCTTCTCACACCACCGCCTCTCCACTTTCGCCCCCCCCTCCTTTTTTTTTTTTGTTTTCTTCTTTCTTTCTTTCTTTGGCCCTCTCTCCTTCCCGCCATGGCGGTTACGGCACCGCCTGCAGCGGCAGATTTTTTGCGCCCACACGCCTACTCCTACCACCATTAACCTTGCCCTGCCCTGCCCTGCCCTGCCCTGCCCTGCCCTGCCCATCAACGTCGCAGTCGAACCGACGCTTGCCAACACACTGCCCACGTTCCTTTCTCTTTTCGGCCTACGCCCATTACGCGCCGCCGCCACAGCGCCTTCCCTTCCCACAACACACCGACGTCATCACACGCACCCAAAACAGGGGCCACGACCGTGTTCCTCGCCCACTCCCATCCCGCACGGTACGCACATTCCCAACTACTACCGCGCACCCTCCCTTTCCAATCTGTGTGTGTCTCTCTGTGTCTGTGTCCTGTCCGCGCGTGACGCCTCTCAACATCCGCCGTCCCCCGTCCCGTTTTCGCCCCCATGCCGTCGTCGCGCCGCCTCCGCCCCTGTCCGCCCCGCACCACACCATACACCGCTGCTTGTCCCGGCCGTTGCCACCAAAGGCGCCGACCGCAAACGCGCCACGCCGCAGCCCCCGTGCGTCTCGCGCTCGCTTGCATCTCCGTGCCGACGCTGCCTCTCTTCCCGCTCGCACTCGACCTCGACAACACAGTCTTTGGCTCCGCCACTGCGTGTTCCGGTGGTACGCACGCTGCAACACGTATGTATTCATTACCAGAGCGATGGCGAGGCATGACAGCATCTCTGTCTGACCAGAGAGTTCTTTATCGCTGCTAGTCGGCGCTTGGACCGCGCCAGACGACAGTAGTGGCACGCACCGGGTCGCCAGGAACAGTTGTTATATATATATATTGTAGCGCGAGTCGGGAGAGGTAGTAGTCGGTCGACAGTAGTAGCGGGTGGACGGTTGTACTGAGCGGGCGTCGGCGGCGTGCTCTGCTCGTCTCGCGACTCTGGTCACGGTTCGGGACGATGTATAGTCTATTGTGTTATAATCAA
>NW_026048281.1:0-5000 GCF_023864345.2 Schistocerca serialis cubense | reverse complement strand
TTGCAGCCGCGCCGCCGTTAAACGCATTTCAGTGCGGCTCCAATACGCCTCCGACACGGGAACGTTCCGTTGCTCTACGAATGCGTTTCTCCCCTTTTTCCCTTCCTCTCTCTTTTGCCCCCCCTCCTTGCACTCTTGCCTCATTCCTCACGTTCTGCCCAGACATTCGACCGATCAAAGTCAACCTTTCGTTACCGTTCTCAGCGCGACGGTGTACAACAGTATGACGGGTGTGCCCACGACTTCGGTTCAGTTGCGGTGACGCCGGTCTATCGCGCCGATCGACAGTTACTCAGGGGGCGACGGATCGGACCACGTCACCGACACACAAAACACTTTCAAACAAACAAATACATACCGGATGGACACAGACAAACACGTGTACAGACATTCGCCAAACAAACGACCGCCGCCGCCGTCGTCGCGCTTACTGTACTGCACTGGACACGCGTGCATCTTGAATGACGACATCGGTGTGCGTGCGTCGTACGCAATCAGTCAGACACGGCTATCAAACATCAGAGTCGAATGGTACATCATCGTGCGTGTCGCCGTACACGTACAGTACAATACAACAACAATGCGTCTTAATGGCACGTTCATTTCAACGTCACTCACACACCTCCACGCTGCAGTTACGTCGCACCATTGTCAAACTCGGCGTACAGCAAAGGGAATAGTGGGCGGCAAAAAAAAAAAAAAACCAAACAAAAACATTTCACATTTCACCCTCGCCATGTATGATGTGCAAACAAAACAAACCCGCAAACGGCCGTCGTTACGGTGACACAAAAGTCGCCGATCGCACTGTCCCCCCTCGCAGACGGGTAACACACACACACACACACACACACACACACACACACACACACACACACACCAACAACACCAATGGGTCAAAAACCACGCCAACGAGGCGTGCCACCATTCCACGCCACGGCGACCAACCTCGTGGCCGTACCCCGCGCAACACGCTTTGACGCGCCCCCCCCACCCACAATCAAAATGCACACATACATCACAGCCGTCCACACAAACAACAACAACAACAATTCCGCCCTTCCCGCAAAAGGCAAGTTGGTGGCCCTGAAAAGGGCCGTTTTGCCGCTCTCGCAACGGAGGAGCCTTCTCCATCCTTCCTTCCATTCCAGAGCCACCTCCTTACTTGGAGCTCGTGTACTTGGTCACCGCCTTCGTGCCCTCGCTCACGGCGTGCTTGGCCAGCTCGCCAGGCAGCAACAGCCGCACAGCGGTCTGGATCTCGCGGGACGTGATGGTCGAGCGCTTGTTGTAGTGCGCCAGGCGAGACGCCTCGGCCGCAATGCGCTCGAAAATGTCGTTCACGAAGCTGTTCATGATGCTCATCGCCTTCGACGAGATGCCCGTGTCAGGGTGCACCTGCTTCAGCACCTTGTAGATGTAGATGGCATAGCTCTCCTTCCTCTTGCGCTTCTTCTTCTTGTCGCCCTTCGAAATGTTCTTCTGCGCCTTGCCAGCCTTCTTGGCGGCCTTCCCGCTAGTCTTGGGCGGCATCTCGAACCAACGTACGGCAGCAGCAACACCAGTAGCAAGCGCTCCGCTCTAGTCAGCGTCTCCCCACACAGTGGCACCCGCCGCCAGCCGCCGCCGCACCTTTACCAGCTCGCCCTGTTGCGGCCGCCGACCAATGGGGCGCGCGCGCAACCGGCCGCCGCACCCGAGCCCATAAAGCACCCCCACCCCGGCTGCGCCGGCACGCACTCCGCTGCTCGACTCGCTGCCGCTCGCACCGGTCGTTTTTCGTTTCCGTTTCGTGTGCACCGTCGCTAGCCCATCGCCATGTCCGGACGCGGAAAGGGAGGCAAAGTCAAGGGCAAGTCAAGTAAGTCCCGCTCAAGCAGGGCTGGGCTCCAGTTTCCCGGTCGGCAGAATCCACCGCCTCCTGCGCAAGGGAAACTACGCAGAGCGCGTCGGCGCCGGGGCGCCCGTCTACCTCGCCGCCGTCATGGAGTACCTCGCGGCTGAGGTGCTCGAGCTGGCCGGAAACGCGGCCCGCGACAACAAGAAGACGCGCATCATCCCGCGCCACCTGCAGCTTGCCATCCGCAACGACGAGGAGCTCAACAAGCTCCTGTCGGGCGTCACCATCGCACAGGGTGGTGTCCCTGCCCAACATCCAGGCCGTCCTGCTGCCAAAGAAGACCGAGAAGAAGGCCTAAAGGAGGCCAGGCAATCGCAGCCGCCGCGTGCTCCCCTGCACGCAACGCGCTTTGCCGGCTCGGCCCGGCCCACAACAATCGGCCCTTTTCAGGGCCACCACACAAACCTACGTCCCAAAGCAAAATTTCAGTCGTCCTCGCCGCACCTTGTTTTGTTTTAACTTTGCACTGTCACAGCACAGCCGCCGCCGGCGCACGTCCGCCATCTTGTCGTCCACACAGCCCGTGTGGCCCAACACACACACACACACACACACATTTTGCACGGTCGCAGTCGCCTTCCAAACCGACAACGGCAGCAACAATGACCATTGTTAAAGGGAGGCGTGTCGACACACCGCCCTCCACTCCCGCGCGCAACGGCCGTCGACACGAACGAAACAGCTGATCCGGCCGCCTATGCCCACACGCCTTGCCTCGGAAACCCCAACGCCGCCGCAAACAAACACACAGAGCCAAACCACGCAAGCAAATAATCACCGCCTCTCGCACAACAAACACACAGCCCGCCATCTCCGTCGCGATCGATACAAAGACACACAATAACAAACACACAAACGAAGCAGCTCCACACACAGCCAGCCACATGACACGTTTTCCTTTCCTTCTCCCCTCCCAGTCACATCACGTCGCTCAAACGGAAAGAAAGAAACAAACAAACAAACAACACAGCGCACACACGCAGCAACAACAACACAGACTCTTTCGCACTTTTCAACTTCCGAACAGTGTGGTGGCCCTGAAAAGGGCCGTTTTCTAGTCTCTCCCACCCACAAGCACGGCCGCGGGAAGGCCAGCGCCCGCTGCGACGCAGCCTAACCGCCGAAACCGTACAGGGTGCGCCCCTGCCTCTTCAGGGCGTACACCACGTCCATGGCCGTCACAGTCTTGCGCTTGGCGTGCTCAGTGTACGTCACCGCGTCGCGGATCACGTTCTCCAGGAACACCTTCAGCACCCCGCGGGTCTCCTCGTAGATCAGACCAGAGATGCGCTTCACGCTTCGTGATGCCCTGGATGTTGTCGCGCAACACCTTGCGGTGCCGCTTGGCGCCACCCTTGCCGAGCCCCTTTCCTCCCTTGCCGCGGCCTGTCATCCTTCCTTCCTCGGGCAAAGCAAAACGTGCACAAACAGCAGCTGCAGCGGCTGGCGAGTCGGCTACGGTCTGCGCCCAGCGCGCCCGCCGCCCCCCTATATAGACTCTGGCCCGCCCTCCCCCCCACCACGCGCAACCGAGGGCATATAAGCGCAGCACGGAGGCGCGCGGGCCCGTTGTCAAGGCAGCACCGGACGCCGCGCCGCACCTAACCTCCACGCACGCCGCTCCGCTACCGCTACCGCTACCGCCATGGCCCGCACAAAGCAAACGGCCCGCAAGTCCACCGGCGGAAAGGCGCCGCGCAAACAGCTCGCCACCAAGGCGGCGAGGAAGAGCGCGCCCGCCACCGGAGGCGTCAAGAAGCCCCACCGCTACAGGCCGGGCACCGTCGCCCTGCGAGAAATCAGGCGCTACCAGAAGAGCACAGAGCTGCTCATCCGCAAGCTGCCATTCCAGCGCCTAGTGCGCGAGATCGCCCAGGACTTCAAGACCGACCTGCGCTTCCAGAGCTCCGCAGTCATGGCCCTGCAGGAGGCCAGCGAGGCCTACCTCGTCGGCCTCTTCGAAGACACCAACCTGTGCGCAATCCACGCCAAGCGCGTCACCATCATGCCCAAGGACATCCAGCTCGCGCGCCGCATCCGCGGCGAGCGCGCCTAAACCGCGCCGCGGCACCGCACCGCACAAACAAAAACGGCCCTTTTCAGGGCCACTAACATCTCTCCGTCGCGAGCAAACTTTGTCGGTCGCCTGCCTCTCGCCCCGCAACCCAAAAACAAAAACCACCACTTCCCGTCCGTCCGCCACACCCGCTCACTCTGCCTGCCTGCTAGCAGCGCGCAACAATCACACATCATCCCTCCCCGGCGCTCAAAGCGCACAATACCCAACGGCCGACGTCACACCGCACGGGTGGGTGGGTGGCTGGCTGGCTGGCCGGCCGCCCGCCGCTTTCGTTTCGAAAACAAAAAAAACCCGCACTCCACTCCGACGGCCAACGGCCAGGCAGGCGCGCTCGCTCGCTCGCTCTACACGCCACCGAAATCCCCGCCGACTCCTTCCACATCTCAACGTGCCCCCCGTTGCAAAACATAACACACACAAAGGAACAAAACAAAACACAGACCAGACACGACTAGACAAGACAGACATCCGAGAAGAACGAACGCAGGCAAGCCAACCAACGTATTCAAACAAAACAACGTGACAGAAAACCAACCGTCGGCCGCCGCCACAAACACGGCGACAATCAACCACGACAACAACAACACCGCTTACCGCTACCGCCGCCCACACCCGCCACCGACCCCCGCAATCCAACCACCACGGCACGCAAACAGCATCCCCACGGGCATACAGAAACGCCAGACAGACACCCACACCAAACGCAACACGACAATCAAAACCTTCCCCGACGTGCTTTGATGGCCCTGAGAAGGGCCGTTTTGGGCCGCGCGTCTCTTGCGCGCCACTAGACGACGACGGGGGGTGGGGACGACGGAGTCAAGCGCCAAACCCTTCCTTTCCCATCTCTTTCTCCTCTACTCTACTTCTTCTTCTTGGGCGAAGCCTTCGCCTTAGACGGCGTCGTCGCCTTCTTCGGGCGCGGCGCCTTCGGCTTCTTCGTCGGAACCTTGGCGGCCTTCTTCGCCTTCGACGGCGACTTGGCCTTGGCCGGCTTGGCCGCAGCCGCCTTCTTCGCAC
>NW_026048280.1:0-30670 GCF_023864345.2 Schistocerca serialis cubense | reverse complement strand
GTCAAACTTAGGTTAAGCATTCAAACACGTCAGGCGTCAGAGGTTAGGTTAGGTTAGGTTAGGTT
Organism: Schistocerca serialis cubense; assembly: GCF_023864345.2. Taxonomy (NCBI): domain Eukaryota; kingdom Metazoa; phylum Arthropoda; class Insecta; order Orthoptera; family Acrididae; genus Schistocerca; species Schistocerca serialis. Next base: position 30,605 of record NW_026048280.1, on the reverse strand, counting down.
AGGTTAGGTTAGGTTAGGTTAGGTTAGGTTACACGTTAGGTTAAGGGGTCAGTGCTAGGTTAAGAAGCGTCAAACGTAGGTTAAAAAAGCGTTCAAAAACGTGAGGCGTGAGCCGGACAGCTTACCTTACGTAGACGTTAGGGGCTCACAGGCTGAGCTCACCTCGCCACACCACAGGTTAGGTTCGGTTCGGTTCGCTCGGCTCAGCGTAAAGCGCCGAGGTCAGGGTTACGTTCGTTCACCTTCGGGCGCCACACTTTCGGTTGAAAGGTCGCGACGGGACGACGTCGGCAGGCACGCCGCAAACGAACAAAAACGTACAGACGACGTCGGAAACCGCCGACAGACGGGGGAGCAGCACGACCACGACCAGACACCGAGCGCGAACGAGACACACGCGAACCACCCCCACCGGCCAAAGGGCACCACACAACAACCCAGAGCACCACGTGTCGACACCAGAGCAACCCGCCGCTCACGCGACATGGCTGGCACCGAAGGGCAACCGCCCGCAACTGCGCTTTCCGCGCCGGCCCGGATGCACGTCGTGCTACAACAACACCACTACCGTACACAGCCGCTGTTCACAACATCACTATCAATGGCGCGCCCGCGGCTCGCCGCCGTCGCCGTCGCAGTCGCAGCCCCAACGCCAGCACTTTTGCACCACCATTCACACGCACCGCAACACAGCTCGCCGACACAGCCGAACAAAACAAACACCACACAACAACAGCAACAACGCCGCCGCCTCTACTTGTGCCGGCGACCCACCCCGCCGATGGCGCACCTTTCGCCAGCCGGCAATCGACACACACGCACCCACCCACCGGGGCCCAGTGCAAAAAAAAAAAAAAAAAAAAAAACAAAAAAAAAAAACACACAAAAACAAAAAAACCAAACAACACAAACGACACGGGAAGCGCACACCGCCACTTCGCGCGCACGCCACCAACCAGTCGTCGTCTCAAAATAACAAACACAAACAAAATAAACTAACAACTAGGGCAACACAAAACAAAAACGCCTCGCACGAACCGCCCACAAAAAGGACAAGCACACGCACAGCCTCTGCTGACGACCACGACGCAGCGGCACGCTGCTCCTGTCCCGCGCCCCGCGCCCCACTCGATTCACAACTCACGCGACACCGTCAACGACGGGCTCGCTTCCCGCAACCTACCACCTTTCCGCCACGACGCACAGCCCCAGCCCCACCCGACGACGCCCGTGGCAACGACTGCACTTTCACCACCGCCTCCCCCTTCCCCCCCAAAACACACACACACACACACACAGCCAGCCAAAAACGCACTCGCGACCCACACATGCACGTGCATCGGCACACGCCAACCAGTCAACGTCGACAACCACACGCAAGGCTCGAAACGAAACCGGCGTCCTTCCACGTTGCCATCAAGCTACGCGACACAAGACACAAGGAACCAACACAACAGCCGGCCCCACTAATTCCCACTCTCACGCCGCAAAAAGCACACCGAAACCGCCAAACGCACGCACATTCCCCTTCGCACTGACACCACCGACCGGCTCGCTACCACACACCTCTCGGCAGCCGTTTCACGCCAATTCGCCACACCGCCCACACAGTCGACAAGCGCCCGCCCTGTACGGCACACGCAACGACGCAGCGCAGCAAAGGGCGCCCGCAACACATACCTCTCCGCCGCCCGACGCGCCAACCGCCACACCACACCGCCAGCCACTCGCAAATTGTGCACTGCCACCAGCCACACGTCCAACACGCCGCGCCGCCTCCGGCCACCCGCCAGGGGGCGCTCACGTCCGCGACAACAGCGCGGCCCGCCGGGCCGGGCCGAACCGAACCGAGCCGCCGCTGCTCTGCACTCGGCACGGCCACACCCTGCTGCAGACCGGGCTCGTCCCTCTGTACGCGTCTGCCTGCGCATCAACACAACACGACCTTTTTCTTTTTTTCCTCTCTACCGCCATCCCTTCTTCTCGCGTTTTACTCGTTGTTGCAGCAGCGGCGCACACCTACACATCCACAGCCCCAGCCGAGCCGGCCTCACCTCAGGGCCCGCCGCCAGCGTCTCCTCCTCGGGCACAGGTGCGGTGCTGTGGCCGCCCATCCAACCGCATTGCTGGCCGTCCAGCCACCAGGCGTTCCCACTGCCGCGAGCCACGCCGCGCACCGACCCTGCTGCAGAAAACGAAGCATAGCCAGAGACCGACCGATACACAAAGCAAGCCGTCGCCTCGCCTCTTGTCCTTCCTGCCTTCCTTCCGCCCCCGCCCTTCTCACACCACCGCCTCTCCACTTTCGCCCCCCCCCCCCCTCCTTTTTTTTTTTTTGTTTTCTTCTTTCTTTCTTTCTTTCTTTGGCCCTCTCTCCTTCCCGCCATGGCGGTTACGGCACCGCCTGCAGCGGCAGATTTTTTGCGCCCACACGCCTACTCCTACCACCATTAACCTTGCCCTGCCCTGCCCATCAACGTCGCAGTCGAACCGACGCTTGCCAACACACTGCCCACGTTCCTTTCTCTTTTCGGCCTACGCCCATTACGCGCCGCCGCCACAGCACCTTCCCTTCCCACAACACACCGACGTCATCACACGCACCCAAAACAGGGGCCACGACCGTGTTCCTCGCCCACTCCCATCCCGCACGGTACGCACATTCCCAACTACTACCGCGCACCCTCCCTTTCCAATCTGTGTGTCTCTGTGTCTGTGTCCTGTCCGCGCGTGACGCCTCTCAACATCCGCCGTCCCCCGTCCCGTTTTCGCCCCCATGCCGTCGTCGCGCCGCCTCCGCCCCTGTCCGCCCCGCACCACACCATACACCGCTGCTTGTCCCGGCCGTTGCCACCAAAGGCGCCGACCGCAAACGCGCCACGCCGCAGCCCCCGTGCGTCTCGCGCTCGCTTGCATCTCCGTGCCGACGCTGCCTCTCTTCCCACTCGCACTCGACCTCGACAACACAGTCTTTGGCTCCGCCACTGCGTGTTCCGGTGGTACGCACGCTGCACCACGTATGTATTCATTACCAGAGCGATGGCGAGGCATGACAGCATCTCTGTCTGACCAGAGAGTTCTTTATCGCTGCTAGTCGGCGCTTGGACCGCGCCAGACGACAGTAGTTGCACGCACCGGGTCGCCAGGAACAGTTGTTATATATATTGTAGCGCGAGTCGGGAGAGGTAGTAGTCGGTCGACAGTAGTAGCGGGTGGACGGTTGTACTGAGCGGGCGTCGGCGGCGTGCTCTGCTCGTCTCGCGACTCTGGTCACGGTTCGGGACGATGTATAGTATATTGTGTTATAATCAAAAGGTGGTGTGACGCTGCATTGCGCAAATCTGATAACGTATGTTCATTGTACTTATTTTGTTCAACAACAAAAGCCCCACTATTACTTTTTTTCTAAAGTAACTTTTGTCTCTTAACGAAAAACATTCACTTTTTAAAGACTACTTCCTATGGCATTTCCCTCCAAGGAGTGCAATTAATTACCAGCCAGCACTCATTCATTGCACACAGCTGTGTAAGGGGTATCTACAATTGAGGAGCGGATATAAATGCAATTTTTTGTTTTTTTTTGTTTTTTGTTTTGTGTGTGTGTGTGTGTGTGTGTGTGTGTGTTGTAACCTCCCAGCAATATTTAAAATAATGGACAATGTTATTTACGGATGCTAATGGACATTGCGCTAATTGTAACCTCGCCCACAATGAGAGGTATTGAAAATGGCAACAAAAATGTGCAATTCGCAATCTGACTCAAATATAAAGTCTTCACACAACATTTACAAAAGTCCGTTCAGTGACAAGAAACTTCAATTAAACCGAAATATCGGTCTTTGGCCCTGTGCAAAACAATCAGAATTAAAGTCTTACCTCCGAATAAATGGATGTCACATTTCTGCTCTGGTTGTTGCGCAGCGCTTGGAGGAACTGCATTGCAAATAATAATATTCTCTTTCTTTGTGATTTTAGTGACATTTTTCTTCAAAGAAGTGGAACGAACTCTTTAGTTCAATAAAAGATTAAATGTTTGAAAAATGCTTTTGAAATAAAAATTATTATTGGGGAACTTGTTGGAGAATAATTACAATAAATACAATTTCTCATTATCTAACGATTATATCAATTAACAGTATACCTTATTCACCATCTTGACCAGTGTTGCCGACCGCCTACATCACACAACCGCACTCGGCTGCTACTACTGACCGACCGCTCTGCATGACGACTATTAGCGTACTGCACGCGACGACTACTGACAGAGTACAGCCCTCAACTACACAGACTGACTGACTGACTGAGAACCGCTCGCAACACTCGCGCAGTCCAGCGCAAACTCTCTGGTCACAGATGCTACAATGTCTCGCCATCGCTACTATGTTACATACGTGTTTCAGTGTCTTTTTCATTGGGGTAACGATCTTTGGCTCTTTTTATTCTGAATACAGGGCCAAAGGTCAACGGCTGCTGCCCTTATACAATTTATCAGGTTTCATTATGTCTGTTGCAATGTTACATACGGTTCACTCTTTCATTAATATTATCGTTGGGTTTGTTTTGTAGGGACGTTAACATTCTGGCACATTTTTATTATCATCGGACTCTCTGCTATTTGTGCAGGGAGGTTATACCTGGGTCCATTTCCATTTACATTTTAATATTGATAGACTTTTTGTTTTCTTTTTTGTTTCTTGTTGTTTTTCCTTCTTTTTTTTTGTTGTTTTTTTTCTTTTGTTTTGTTTTTCCCGCTCTCACCACCACCGCCGCATCACGCCTTCCGTTTTCTTGGTTTCTTTTCTGTGCTTCAACATCACCGCGCCCCATTTCCACACCACAGCCATCAGCCTCCAAGACGGGCGGGCGCAGTGTGCCATTTCCGGCGCACAAGCACACCCGTACGGTACTCTCCTCGCCCCCACGCCACCAACAACACAGCGACCACGCGGCTTTCAGGCACGGCACGGCACGGCACCGGCGAAATGCGCCGCCCCCGCCCCTCCGCGCATCCGTCCGTCTCGCCACGTTCACTGACAGCCGCGTCTGCGGCTACACCACGACAACCACAACACAACACCGCTCCCCTCCCTGGCAACTCACATTGTTTTTCTCCTCCTCTTTTGCACAAACCACAACGCCGAGCACAGGCGCAAGCCACCCACACCGCGCCCCTCCCCGTCCCGTCTTTGGCCGCCGCTCCTCGTTTCCTCGTTTGCCCCCTCCCATCTCCCGAAATGCCATGCCAGCAGCGTTACGCATGCCCCTCCCCTGTCCACACAACACTACCGCCTAACGAACAGCCTTTTCCGGGCCACATGCAGGGCACGCCCACCTCCAAACGCTGCCAATTCACGGACGCACACACACACTCACTTTCTCGACACCTTTCTGTACGGAGGGTGCGTCATCTCGACCGTGACAGAGTGACGGCAACTATCGACGATCCATTTCCCCCCACTGGTAAAACATGTCCACTAACACCTACATACATCATTCAAGTACACAGACAATAGCATACACACAATGGGAGGGCACACGAACATGGACGGCACGGCACTGTCATACACTCTTCCTCAGAACCATATCAACAAACGTTACGTACATCCGGGAAAGCGAAAGCGAACGCGAAAGCGAAAGCGAAAGCAAAGGCAAAGCCCAATGCAGCCGTCAAAGGTAACGTTCACCACGGCAGACACTTGCAGCCGCGCCGCCGTTAAACGCATTTCAGTGCGGCTCCAATACGCCTCCGACACGGGAACGTTCCGTTGCTCTACGAATGCGTTTCTCCCCTTTTTCCCTTCCTCTCTCTTTTGCCCCCCCTCCTTGCACTCTTGCCTCATTCCTCACGTTCTGCCCAGACATTCGACCGATCAACGTCAACCTTTCGTTACCGTTCTCAGCGCGACGGTGTACAACAGTATGACGGGTGTGCCCAAGACTTCGGTTCAGTTGCGTGACGCCGGTCTATCGCGCCGATCGACAGTTACTCAGGGGGCGACGGATCGGACCACGTCACCGACACACAAAACACTTTCAAACAAACAAATACATACCGGATGGACACAGACAAACACGTGTACAGACATTCGCCAAACAAACGACCACCGCCGCCGCCGCCGTCGTCGTCTAGCGTGCATCTTGAATGACGACATCGGTGTGCGTGCGTCGTACGCAATCAGTCAGACACGGCTATCAAACATCAGAGTCGAATGGTACATCATCGTGCGTGTCGCCGTACACGTACAGTACAATACAACAACAATGCGTCTTAATGGCACGTTCATTTCAACGTCACTCACACACCTCCACGCTGCAGTTACGTCGCACCATTGTCAAACTCGGCGTACAGCAAAGGGAATAGTGGGCGGCAAAAAAACAAAACAAAAACCAAACAAAAACATTTCACATTTCACCCTCGCCATGTATGATGTGCAAAAAAACAAACCCGCAAACGGCCGTCGTTACGGTGACACAAAAGTCGCCGATCGCACTGTCCCCCCTCGCAGACGGGTAACACACACACACACCCCAACAACACCAATGGGTCAAAAACCACGCCAACGAGGCGTGCCACCATTCCACGCCACGGCGACCAACCTCGTGGCCGTACCCCGCGCAACACGCTTTGACGCGCCCCCCCACCCACAATCAAAATGCACACATACATCACAGCCGTCCACACACACAAACAACAACAACAATTCCGCCCTTCCCGCAAAAGGCAAGTTGGTGGCCCTGAAAAGGGCCGTTTTGCCGCTCTCGCAACGGAGGAGCCTTCTCCATCCTTCCTTCCTTCCATTCCAGAGCCACCTCCTTACTTGGAGCTCGTGTACTTGGTCACCGCCTTCGTGCCCTCGCTCACGGCGTGCTTGGCCAGCTCGCCAGGCAGCAACAGCCGCACAGCGGTCTGGATCTCGCGGGACGTGATGGTCGAGCGCTTGTTGTAGTGCGCCAGGCGAGAAGCCTCGGCCGCAATGCGCTCGAAAATGTCGTTCACGAAGCTGTTCATGATGCTCATCGCCTTCGACGAGATGCCCGTGTCAGGGTGCACCTGCTTCAGCACCTTGTAGATGTAGATGGCATAGCTCTCCTTCCTCTTGCGCTTCTTCTTCTTGTCGCCCTTCGAAATGTTCTTCTGCGCCTTGCCAGCCTTCTTGGCGGCCTTCCCGCTAGTCTTGGGCGGCATCTCGAACCAACGTACGGCAGCAGCAACACCAGTAGCAAGCGCTCCGCTCTAGTCAGCGTCTCCCCACACAGTGGCACCCGCCGCCAGCCGCCGCCGCACCTTTACCAGCTCGCCCTGTTGCGGCCGCCGACCAATGGGGCGCGCGCGCAACCGGCCGCCGCACCCGAGCCCATAAAGCACCCCCACCCCGGCTGCGCCGGCACGCACTCCGCTGCTCGACTCGCTGCCGCTCGCACCGGTCGTTTTCGTTTCCGTTTCGTGTGCACCGTCGCTAGCCCATCGCCATGTCCGGACGCGGAAAGGGAGGCAAAGTCAAGGGCAAGTCAAAGTCCCGCTCAAGCAGGGCTGGGCTCCAGTTCCCGGTCGGCAGAATCCACCGCCTCCTGCGCAAGGGAAACTACGCAGAGCGCGTCGGCGCCGGGGCGCCCGTCTACCTCGCCGCCGTCATGGAGTACCTCGCGGCTGAGGTGCTCGAGCTGGCCGGAAACGCGGCCCGCGACAACAAGAAGACGCGCATCATCCCGCGCCACCTGCAGCTTGCCATCCGCAACGACGAGGAGCTCAACAAGCTCCTGTCGGGCGTCACCATCGCACAGGGTGGTGTCCTGCCCAACATCCAGGCCGTCCTGCTGCCAAAGAAGACCGAGAAGAAGGCCTAAAGGAGGCCAGGCAATCGCAGCCGCCGCGTGCTCCCCTGCACGCAACGCGCTTTGCCGGCTCGGCCCACAACAATCGGCCCTTTTCAGGGCCACCACACAAACCTACGTCCAAAGCAAAATTTCAGTCGTCCTCGCCGCACCTTGTTTTGTTTTAACTTTGCACCGTCACAGCACAGCCGCCGCCGGCGCACGTCCGCCATCTTGTCGTCCACACAGCCCGTGTGGCCCAAAACACACACACACACACACACATTTTGCACGGTCGCAGTCGCCTTCCAAACCGACAACGGCAGCAATAATGACCATTGTTAAAGGGAGGCGTGTCGACACACCGCCCTCCACTCCCGCGCGCAACGGCCGTCGACACGAACGAAACAGCTGATCCGGCCGCCTATGCCCACACGCCTTGCCTCGGAAACCCCAACGCCGCCGCCGCAAACAAACACACAGAGCCAAACCACGCAAGCAAATAATCACCGCCTCTCGCACAACAACACACAGCCCGCCATCTCCGTCGCGATCGATACAAAGACACACAATAACAAACACACAAACGAAGCAGCTCCACACACAGCCAGCCACATGACACGTTTCCTTTCCTTCTCCCCTCCCAGTCACATCACGTCGCTCAAACGGAAAGAAAGAAAGAAACAAACAAACAACACAGCGCACACACGCAGCAACAACAACACAGACTCTTTCGCACTTTTCAACTTCCGAACAGTGTGGTGGCCCTGAAAAGGGCCGTTTTCTAGTCTCTCCCACCCACAAGCACGGCCGCGGGAAGGCCAGCGCCCGCTGCGACGCAGCCTAACCGCCGAAACCGTACAGGGTGCGCCCCTGCCTCTTCAGGGCGTACACCACGTCCATGGCCGTCACAGTCTTGCGCTTGGCGTGCTCAGTGTACGTCACCGCGTCGCGGATCACGTTCTCCAGGAACACCTTCAGCACCCCGCGGGTCTCCTCGTAGATCAGACCAGAGATGCGCTTCACGCCGCCCCTGCGAGCCAGGCGGCGGATGGCGGGCTTCGTGATGCCCTGGATGTTGTCGCGCAACACCTTGCGGTGCCGCTTGGCGCCACCCTTGCCGAGCCCCTTTCCTCCCTTGCCGCGGCCTGTCATCCTTCCTTCCTCGGGCAAAGCAAAACGTGCACAAACAGCAGCTGCAGCGGCTGGCGAGTCGGCTACGGTCTGCGCCCAGCGCGCCCGCCGCCCCCCTATATAGACTCTGGCCCGCCCTCCCCCCACCACGCGCAACCGAGGGCATATAAGCGCAGCACGGAGGCGCGCGGGCCCGTTGTCAAGGCAGCACCGGACGCCGCGCCGCACCTAACCTCCACGCACGCCGCTCCGCTACCGCTACCGCTACCGCCATGGCCCGCACAAAGCAAACGGCCCGCAAGTCCACCGGCGGAAAGGCGCCGCGCAAACAGCTCGCCACCAAGGCGGCGAGGAAGAGCGCGCCCGCCACCGGAGGCGTCAAGAAGCCCCACCGCTACAGGCCGGGCACCGTCGCCCTGCGAGAAATCAGGCGCTACCAGAAGAGCACAGAGCTGCTCATCCGCAAGCTGCCATTCCAGCGCCTAGTGCGCGAGATCGCCCAGGACTTCAAGACCGACCTGCGCTTCCAGAGCTCCGCAGTCATGGCCCTGCAGGAGGCCAGCGAGGCCTACCTCGTCGGCCTCTTCGAAGACACCAACCTGTGCGCAATCCACGCCAAGCGCGTCACCATCATGCCCAAGGACATCCAGCTCGCGCGCCGCATCCGCGGCGAGCGCGCCTAAACCGCGCCGCGGCACCGCACCGCACCGCACCGCACAAACAAAAACGGCCCTTTTCAGGGCCACTAACATCTCTCCGTCGCGAGCAAACTTTGTCGGTCGCCTGCCTCTCGCCCCGCAACCCAAAAACAAAAAAAAACCACCACTTCCCGTCCGTCCGCCACACCCGCTCACTCTGCCTGCCTGCTAGCAGCGCGCAACAATCACACATCATCCCTCCCCGGCGCTCAAAGCGCACAATACCCAACGGCCGACGTCACACCGCACGGGTGGCTGGCCGGCCGCCGCTTTCGTTTCGAAAACAAAAAAAACCCGCACTCCACTCCGACGGCCAACGGCCAGGCAGGCGCGCGCGCTCGCTCGCTCTACGCGCCACCGAAATCCCCGCCGACTCCTTCCACATCTCAACGTGCCCCCCGTTGCAAAACATAACACACACACACACACACACACAAAGGAACAAAACAAAACAAAGACCAGACACGACTCGACAAGACAGACATCCGAGACGAACGAACGCAGGCAAGCCAACCAACGTATTCAAACAAAACAACGTGACAGAAAAACCAACCGTCGGCCGCCGCCACAAACACGGCGACAATCAACCACGACAACAACAACAACACCGCTTACCGCTACCGCCGCCCACACCCGCCACCGACCCCCGCAATCCAACCACCACGGCACGCAAACAGCATCCCCACGGGCATACAGAAACGCCAGACAGACACCCACACCAAACGCAACACGACAATCAAAACCTTCCCCGACGTGCTTTGATGGCCCTGAGAAGGGCCGTTTTGGGCCGCGCGTCTCTTGCGCGCCACTAGACGACGACGGGGGGTGGGGACGACGGAGTCAAGCGCCAAACCCTTCCTTTCTCCCATCTCTTTCTCCTCTACTCTACTTCTTCTTCTTGGGCGAAGCCTTCGCCTTAGACGGCGTCGTCGCCTTCTTCGGGCGCGGCGCCTTCGGCTTCTTCGTCGGAACCTTGGCGGCCTTCTTCGCCTTCGACGGCGACTTGGCCTTGGCCGGCTTGGCCGCAGCCGCCTTCTTCGCACCCGCGGGCGCGGCCGACGCCGCAGACGCCTTCTTGGCGGCGCCCGCCTTCCGACCGGTCGCCGCCTTCACGCCACCAGCCTTCTTTGCGCCGGCCGCACGGGCGCCCTTCTTCTCCTTGCTGGCCGGAGCGGCGCGCTTCTTCTTGGCACCGCCAGCACGAGCCTTGCCGCCCTCGGCCGCCCCCCCGCCGCCGGCGCCGGCAAGCTTGAACGAGCCGGACGCGCCCTTCCCCTTCGTCTGCACCAGCTCGCCCGCCACGACGGCCGACTTGAGGTACTTCTTGATAAACGGCGCCAGCTTCTCCGCGTCCAGCTTGTAGTGCGCGGCTATGTACTTCTTGATCGCCTGCAGCGACGACCCGCCGCGCTCCTTCAGACTCTTGATGGCGGCCGTCACCATCTCAGAGGTGCGCGGGTGCGCAGGCTTGGCGCGCGGCTTCTTCGCAGACGACGCAGACTTGGCCTTCTTCGTAGTGCCGGTGGCGGCGGGTGCCGCAGCAGTCTCGTTCGTAGCCGCCTGATCTGCCATTTCGACGACGCGCGTAACACACAGCGAGAGCGAGCGGGACGGCAGGCAGGCACGCAAGCACAGCACAGCAGCAGAGCAGAGAATGAGATGCTCAGGTTGTTATAGTGTACCGAAGTTCCACTGGGCTGTGCCCGTCTGACTTCAAGTTATGCGCTTGGGGATTTATGAAAGTGAGGTATTGTGCTATGTGCGTGTTTTTATGTAAATGTTTGTTCTGTGTGTGGGTAAGTGTTCTCTAAATGTCTCTAAATTGACGGGTGAGTGTTAGTTTTGGGCGCTTATGTTGAAAATCGGGGTGTTCGCGACCTAAATTTTGTATGAGGTTGTGGGGCGATGTTTGTGCTTTCTCATATAGTTTGGTGGACTTCTCCTTTATGAGGGAGTATATGGTTGGGTGGCCTAAAAATTCTCTAATTTGTGTGTTTCGGACGTATCTGTCAGCGCCTGTGATGACTCGGAAGGTTTTGTTCTGGAGTCGCTGTAATCGTGCCAGCGTGGTGTCTGACGCCATCGACCATACTTCCGATCCATACAAGATGGCCGGTAGCATGAGCTGGCGCCAGAGAAGCATTTTGCAGCTTAGGGTGAGGCCGTCACCCTTTAGGAGGGGGTATAGCTGCGACAGGAGGGCGCAGCCTTTGTTGGCAGTTTTGTGGACGTGTTGTTGCCACGTAAGACGCCTGTCTATTTCGAGCCCTAAGTATGTAATACGGTTACGCCAGGCTAGGTCCCGACCACCAATGGTGAGTTGTTGGTCTGGGAGTTTCAGCCTGGTCGTAAAGTATATTGCTTGGGATTTCTCGGGGTTAACCTTGATTTTCCAAATGTTGCACCACTGAGTGATGACGTCGAGGTGTTCTTGTAGCTTGCGTCGTATGAATGCAAGGTTACGACAGCTCCTGAAGATTGCTGTATCGTCGGCGTAGAGAGCAATCCCTCCGCCGACCTGCTTGGGTATGTCGTTAGTGTAGACTGAGTATAGAACGGGACCCAAGACCGAACCCTGCGGTACTCCGGCCGCAATCGGTCGTGTCTGGCTCGATCTCGATCCACTTCTTACGAAGAATTGACGCTCCGCAAGAAATGAATCAATGATCTGTATTAGATGTCCTGGGCACCCTATTTGGTCTAGTTTATATATTAGGCCATCGTGCCAGACGCGGTCAAATGCCTTCTCTATATCCAGGAACACTGCTCCTGTAGATTCTCTCTTTGCCCTGGCCAGGCAAATGTGCTCTACCAAGCGCAGGCATTGTTGGGTTGTGGAGTGTTCAGAGCGGAATCCAAACTGCTCGGGCATCAGGATGTTGTGTGCAGTAAGGAAGTGTTGAAGGGGTGAGAGGATGAGCAGCTCGAGTATTTTACTCATGCCGTTTAGTAGGGAGATAGGTCTATAGCTTTCTGGAAGGAGCAGGTTTTTATTAGGTTTGGGGAGGGTGATTACTTTCGCAGTTTTCCACACTGAGGGGAAGTAGGTGAGCTTTAGGCAAGCGTTGAAGACGCTTGCCAGAAATGTTATGGCAGGAGGTGGAAGGTGCTTTAGGAGTGGGCTGCGGATGCGGTCAGGGCCAGGAGCTTTGTGGTTTCCCTGACGCTTGATAAGTGCGCATATTGTCGGCTCGTTTACGGGCACGAATTCTGTATTTGGGCGCGTATTTCTAATCTGAGTCACTCGTCCGACGACTAATCTTTCCTGCCTTTCACTCTCGTCATCGTCGATGACGTGAGTTCGGAATTGTGACTCTAGTGATTGTGCCATTATTTCCGCCTTATCGTGATCTTCGTACACTAGACCGTTCACGCCGTGGAGTGGCCTGTTCTCTCTGGTGGGGGTTTTCCGCTGCCGGGCTATTCGCCAGATCTTGCGTTTGCTGCTCTCTGTTTCGGCGGTTTGTAGTATCTCCTCCCAGCAGCGGCTCCTGTGCTCCTGCAGTCGGAGTTTCACATGATCCTCCAGTCGCCGCAGCCGGCGGCGGTCAGCTGGGTCGCGGTGACGCTGCCACAGCTTACGCAGCCTGCGTTTGGCGACTATGAGGTCCCAGATGTCAGGGGGCAGGTCCCTGGCGCCAGGCTCTGTGGTGAGCCTGACGCTTGTAGCGCGAGCACAGGCGTGGAGGGCGTCTGTGAAGTTGGTGATTGCTTCGTCTATCTCTTCTTTTGTTTCCATCTGTGGGATTTCCTCCACGTGCTCACCCACCAGGTATTTGTATCGGTCCCAATTTGTTATTACTTCTGTTTTTGCCATCCTCCCGGCTTCGTCTTCGACACTGGCTATGTCCAGAACGACCGGGTTGTGGTCAGAGTTCAGCTCGTAGTGCACAGTGACTGTCGCGTCGAGAGCAAAGTTTTTAACGACAAAAATATCCAGGATATCCGGGTTTTTTGTCGGGTCCGCAGGGATATGCGTAGGCTCGTCGGGTGCGATGACGCTGAGGGCGGCACGCCTCTCGACGAGTCCATGCAATCTCACACCACTTCTGTTCTCGGCGCGGCAGCCAAAGGCCGCATGTTTCGAGTTTAGGTCCCCTCCCATAATCACACGAGCGCCAGTACCCAGCAGAGCCTGAAGGTCCTGTGTCAGTATGGTGGTGCCCGGGGGGTGATAGGTGGAGATGATGGTGTATGGTATGTTTTGAATTTTTATTTCTATACCGGCTGCCTCGATGCTGGGTGTCTGCGGTAGGTCCACTGTGCGGAAACACCTTCTGCCTTTTACAAGGACCGCTACTCCGCCGCGCTCGCGGCCTACGCGGTCTACTCTATGGATGGAGTAATTTCTCACAGAAAAGCGGTCCTTGGGCTTAAGGTGGGTTTCCGTCAGGCACACAACGTCGATCGCATACCGGTCTAGAAACTCCTCTAGGATATGTTTTTGTGTTTTTACGCCATTGGCGTTAAAATTTAAAATGGTGAACTTCCTGGATCTAGGGGGATCCATTAAAAGCGTCGAATAATGAAATTGCTCCCTCTGCGAGGGCCATGAATTTACTTAGGCCATCAGGCGCCGCCCGCACGCGCGCCATGGTGTCCCTAATTGTAAACATGATGTTTGTCAGGCTGAAGCCCGCAAACAGTTGGCGCAGCTCGTCAAAGACGCCGAGCGGCGTCCCTGGCTGCTGGCCAGCAGCCGACTGAGGCGGCGCGGCAGCTGCGGGCGCCTCAGTGCGCTGGTGACGTGGAGGGGGAGGCCAGGCGGCAGCTGCCGTCGGGGCGCGTGGTGGGGGAAGCGAGGGAAAGGCATCTCGCCCCGGCACAGTCGCTCTGCGGCTGCTGGCGGAGGCAGAGCTAGCTGCCTGCGCGTTGGCCGCAGATGTTAGCGGCGGCGTCGTGGAGGCGGAAGCGCCTCGAGACAGGGCAGCACCGTTTACCGACCGAGGGGGGCGGGTGGACATCAACTGTATTCGTGTGGGGCATCGGCTGTAGTTCGCCGGGTGATCGCCCCCACATAGGGCGCATTTTGCCGGGGTTGCACGGCTCTTCTTACATGTGTTTGTCAAGTGTGGGCCGGCACACTTGACACACTTTGGAGGATGGTGACACTGCTCTGCAGAGTGGAACAACTGCTGGCATTGGTGGCACTGGACAGGACCTTCAGGTTGGCGATACCTCTCTACCGTAACCTTGCAGTTCATGAACAGCTCGATTTTTAAGAGCTCTCTATTACGCTCGTCGGGGTGTAATATAATTTTGAAAGAAGCTCTCTTCCTGCGCCCCTCTCCCGGGTTGCTCGGGTCAGATGCCTTGGTCTCCTGTTTGACCTCGATAACCCTGAAGTGACGCGCAAGGAGAAGCTCACAAGGCCCAGCCAGTGTCGCGGGCGGGCGCGGACGGCCGAGAGAGCGGCCGCCACTCTGCGCGCCGCCGCGCCGCGCCTCCCGCGCTTGCTACCGCCCAACGTCCGACAGCCTGTGCGGAGCAGCCCCAAACCTGCGCCACAACCGCCCGCGCCTTTCAAACCACCGAGGATGGGGCTACACACAGCCACACCACAGTCGCCAACCAGTCGCCACGGCAGCGCCGCAAACCACGGCCAAACTGCAGCTACCGCGCGCTACAGCCTGGGTCGGCCCGCCGAGAATCGCCGCCCCCGCCCAAATGCCGCCCCCACAGCCCCAGCCGACGACCCGCCACAATGGCCAAACCTTCGGCAAAACTCCCACACCGTCGCCGCGGCAGCCCGGCCAGCGCGGCCGGCGCCACAGCCACACAAGCCGAGGCGTGCGGCGATGACGGCCGTGCAAACGCGCCTCCGCCGCCCCATCGCCTTCCGTCGCCCTCCCGCCGTTTCCCGATCGGCCCGCAGCCGTCGGGCCACATCGCGCGCCGTCCTCCTCCTCTCGCCCGCCAACATTCACAGCCGTTTCTCAACAATTGCCCGCCGCAAACGGACGCCGCCTGCGCAACAGGCGCCGCCGCCCCTCGCCGCTTCCGACCCAACCCCTCGACCGAGGCAAACCGCAATCCGAATCTACAGACCAACCCAATCTGCCGTCAAGCACACACGACAGCCGACCTTACACGTTACGCGTTACACATTACGTTTACACGTCTACGTTAGGTTAGGTTAGGTTAGGTGGACGTGGGTTAGGTTAAGGGGACTTGGGTTAGGTTAAGCGTCAAACTTAGGTTAAGCATTCAAACACGTCAGGCGTCAGAGGTTAGGTTAGGTTAGGTTAGGTTAGGTTAGGTTAGGTTAGGTTAGGTTAGGTTACACGTTAGGTTAAGGGGTCAGTGCTAGGTTAAGAAGCGTCAAACGTAGGTTAAAAAAGCGTTCAAAAACGTGAGGCGTGAGCCGGACAGCTTACCTTACGTAGACGTTAGGGGCTCACAGGCTGAGCTCACCTCGCCACACCACAGGTTAGGTTCGGTTCGGTTCGCTCGGCTCAGCGTAAAGCGCCGAGGTCAGGGTTACGTTCGTTCACCTTCGGGCGCCACACTTTCGGTTGAAAGGTCGCGACGGGACGACGTCGGCAGGCACGCCGCAAACGAACAAAAACGTACAGACGACGTCGGAAACCGCCGACAGACGGGGGAGCAGCACGACCACGACCAGACACCGAGCGCGAACGAGACACACGCGAACCACCCCCACCGGCCAAAGGGCACCACACAACAACCCAGAGCACCACGTGTCGACACCAGAGCAACCCGCCGCTCACGCGACATGGCTGGCACCGAAGGGCAACCGCCCGCAACTGCGCTTTCCGCGCCGGCCCGGATGCACGTCGTGCTACAACAACACCACTACCGTACACAGCCGCTGTTCACAACATCACTATCAATGGCGCGCCCGCGGCTCGCCGCCGTCGCCGTCGCAGTCGCAGCCCCAACGCCAGCACTTTTGCACCACCATTCACACGCACCGCAACACAGCTCGCCGACACAGCCGAACAAAACAAACACCACACAACAACAGCAACAACGCCGCCGCCTCTACTTGTGCCGGCGACCCACCCCGCCGATGGCGCACCTTTCGCCAGCCGGCAATCGACACACACGCACCCACCCACCGGGGCCCAGTGCAAAAAAAAAAAAAAAAAAAAAAAACAAAAAAAAAAAACACACAAAAACAAAAAAACCAAACAACACAAACGACACGGGAAGCGCACACCGCCACTTCGCGCGCACGCCACCAACCAGTCGTCGTCTCAAAATAACAAACACAAACAAAATAAACTAACAACTAGGGCAACACAAAACAAAAACGCCTCGCACGAACCGCCCACAAAAAGGACAAGCACACGCACAGCCTCTGCTGACGACCACGACGCAGCGGCACGCTGCTCCTGTCCCGCGCCCCGCGCCCCACTCGATTCACAACTCACGCGACACCGTCAACGACGGGCTCGCTTCCCGCAACCTACCACCTTTCCGCCACGACGCACAGCCCCAGCCCCACCCGACGACGCCCGTGGCAACGACTGCACTTTCACCACCGCCTCCCCCTTCCCCCCCAAAACACACACACACACACACACAGCCAGCCAAAAACGCACTCGCGACCCACACATGCACGTGCATCGGCACACGCCAACCAGTCAACGTCGACAACCACACGCAAGGCTCGAAACGAAACCGGCGTCCTTCCACGTTGCCATCAAGCTACGCGACACAAGACACAAGGAACCAACACAACAGCCGGCCCCACTAATTCCCACTCTCACGCCGCAAAAAGCACACCGAAACCGCCAAACGCACGCACATTCCCCTTCGCACTGACACCACCGACCGGCTCGCTACCACACACCTCTCGGCAGCCGTTTCACGCCAATTCGCCACACCGCCCACACAGTCGACAAGCGCCCGCCCTGTACGGCACACGCAACGACGCAGCGCAGCAAAGGGCGCCCGCAACACATACCTCTCCGCCGCCCGACGCGCCAACCGCCACACCACACCGATAGCCACTCGCAAATTGTGCACTGCCACCAGCCACACGTCCAACACGCCGCGCCGCCTCCGGCCACCCGCCAGGGGGCGCTCACGTCCGCGACAACAGCGCGGCCCGCCGGGCCGGGCCGAACCGAACCGAGCCGCCGCTGCTCTGCACTCGGCACGGCCACACCCTGCTGCAGACCGGGCTCGTCCCTCTGTACGCGTCTGCCTGCGCATCAACACAACACGACCTTTTTCTTTTTTTCCTCTCTACCGCCATCCCTTCTTCTCGCGTTTTACTCGTTGTTGCAGCAGCGGCGCACACCTACACATCCACAGCCCCAGCCGAGCCGGCCTCACCTCAGGGCCCGCCGCCAGCGTCTCCTCCTCGGGCACAGGTGCGGTGCTGTGGCCGCCCATCCAACCGCATTGCTGGCCGTCCAGCCACCAGGCGTTCCCACTGCCGCGAGCCACGCCGCGCACCGACCCTGCTGCAGAAAACGAAGCATAGCCAGAGACCGACCGATACACAAAGCAAGCCGTCGCCTCGCCTCTTGTCCTTCCTGCCTTCCTTCCGCCCCCGCCCTTCTCACACCACCGCCTCTCCACTTTCGCCCCCCCCCCCCCCTCCTTTTTTTTTTTTTGTTTTCTTCTTTCTTTCTTTCTTTCTTTGGCCCTCTCTCCTTCCCGCCATGGCGGTTACGGCACCGCCTGCAGCGGCAGATTTTTTGCGCCCACACGCCTACTCCTACCACCATTAACCTTGCCCTGCCCTGCCCATCAACGTCGCAGTCGAACCGACGCTTGCCAACACACTGCCCACGTTCCTTTCTCTTTTCGGCCTACGCCCATTACGCGCCGCCGCCACAGCACCTTCCCTTCCCACAACACACCGACGTCATCACACGCACCCAAAACAGGGGCCACGACCGTGTTCCTCGCCCACTCCCATCCCGCACGGTACGCACATTCCCAACTACTACCGCGCACCCTCCCTTTCCAATCTGTGTGTCTCTGTGTCTGTGTCCTGTCCGCGCGTGACGCCTCTCAACATCCGCCGTCCCCCGTCCCGTTTTCGCCCCCATGCCGTCGTCGCGCCGCCTCCGCCCCTGTCCGCCCCGCACCACACCATACACCGCTGCTTGTCCCGGCCGTTGCCACCAAAGGCGCCGACCGCAAACGCGCCACGCCGCAGCCCCCGTGCGTCTCGCGCTCGCTTGCATCTCCGTGCCGACGCTGCCTCTCTTCCCACTCGCACTCGACCTCGACAACACAGTCTTTGGCTCCGCCACTGCGTGTTCCGGTGGTACGCACGCTGCACCACGTATGTATTCATTACCAGAGCGATGGCGAGGCATGACAGCATCTCTGTCTGACCAGAGAGTTCTTTATCGCTGCTAGTCGGCGCTTGGACCGCGCCAGACGACAGTAGTTGCACGCACCGGGTCGCCAGGAACAGTTGTTATATATATTGTAGCGCGAGTCGGGAGAGGTAGTAGTCGGTCGACAGTAGTAGCGGGTGGACGGTTGTACTGAGCGGGCGTCGGCGGCGTGCTCTGCTCGTCTCGCGACTCTGGTCACGGTTCGGGACGATGTATAGTATATTGTGTTATAATCAAAAGGTGGTGTGACGCTGCATTGCGCAAATCTGATAACGTATGTTCATTGTACTTATTTTGTTCAACAACAAAAGCCCCACTATTACTTTTTTTCTAAAGTAACTTTTGTCTCTTAACGAAAAACATTCACTTTTTAAAGACTACTTCCTATGGCATTTCCCTCCAAGGAGTGCAATTAATTACCAGCCAGCACTCATTCATTGCACACAGCTGTGTAAGGGGTATCTACAATTGAGGAGCGGATATAAATGCAATTTTTTGTTTTTTTTTGTTTTTTGTTTTGTGTGTGTGTGTGTGTGTGTGTGTGTGTGTTGTAACCTCCCAGCAATATTTAAAATAATGGACAATGTTATTTACGGATGCTAATGGACATTGCGCTAATTGTAACCTCGCCCACAATGAGAGGTATTGAAAATGGCAACAAAAATGTGCAATTCGCAATCTGACTCAAATATAAAGTCTTCACACAACATTTACAAAAGTCCGTTCAGTGACAAGAAACTTCAATTAAACCGAAATATCGGTCTTTGGCCCTGTGCAAAACAATCAGAATTAAAGTCTTACCTCCGAATAAATGGATGTCACATCTCTGCTCTGGTTGTTGCGCAGCGCTTGGAGGAACTGCATTGCAAATAATAATATTCTCTTTCTTTGTGATTTTAGTGACATTTTTCTTCAAAGAAGTGGAACGAACTCTTTAGTTCAATAAAAGATTAAATGTTTGAAAAATGCTTTTGAAATAAAAATTATTATTGGGGAACTTGTTGGAGAATAATTACAATAAATACAATTTCTCATTATCTAACGATTATATCAATTAACAGTATACCTTATTCACCATCTTGACCAGTGTTGCCGACCGCCTACATCACACAACCGCACTCGGCTGCTACTACTGACCGACCGCTCTGCATGACGACTATTAGCGTACTGCACGCGACGACTACTGACAGAGTACAGCCCTCAACTACACAGACTGACTGACTGACTGAGAACCGCTCGCAACACTCGCGCAGTCCAGCGCAAACTCTCTGGTCACAGATGCTACAATGTCTCGCCATCGCTACTATGTTACATACGTGTTTCAGTGTCTTTTTCATTGGGGTAACGATCTTTGGCTCTTTTTATTCTGAATACAGGGCCAAAGGTCAACGGCTGCTGCCCTTATACAATTTATCAGGTTTCATTATGTCTGTTGCAATGTTACATACGGTTCACTCTTTCATTAATATTATCGTTGGGTTTGTTTTGTAGGGACGTTAACATTCTGGCACATTTTTATTATCATCGGACTCTCTGCTATTTGTGCAGGGAGGTTATACCTGGGTCCATTTCCATTTACATTTTAATATTGATAGACTTTTTGTTTTCTTTTTTGTTTCTTGTTGTTTTTCCTTCTTTTTTTTTGTTGTTTTTTTTCTTTTGTTTTGTTTTTCCCGCTCTCACCACCACCGCCGCATCACGCCTTCCGTTTTCTTGGTTTCTTTTCTGTGCTTCAACATCACCGCGCCCCATTTCCACACCACAGCCATCAGCCTCCAAGACGGGCGGGCGCAGTGTGCCATTTCCGGCGCACAAGCACACCCGTACGGTACTCTCCTCGCCCCCACGCCACCAACAACACAGCGACCACGCGGCTTTCAGGCACGGCACGGCACGGCACCGGCGAAATGCGCCGCCCCCGCCCCTCCGCGCATCCGTCCGTCTCGCCACGTTCACTGACAGCCGCGTCTGCGGCTACACCACGACAACCACAACACAACACCGCTCCCCTCCCTGGCAACTCACATTGTTTTTCTCCTCCTCTTTTGCACAAACCACAACGCCGAGCACAGGCGCAAGCCACCCACACCGCGCCCCTCCCCGTCCCGTCTTTGGCCGCCGCTCCTCGTTTCCTCGTTTGCCCCCTCCCATCTCCCGAAATGCCATGCCAGCAGCGTTACGCATGCCCCTCCCCTGTCCACACAACACTACCGCCTAACGAACAGCCTTTTCCGGGCCACATGCAGGGCACGCCCACCTCCAAACGCTGCCAATTCACGGACGCACACACACACTCACTTTCTCGACACCTTTCTGTACGGAGGGTGCGTCATCTCGACCGTGACAGAGTGACGGCAACTATCGACGATCCATTTCCCCCCACTGGTAAAACATGTCCACTAACACCTACATACATCATTCAAGTACACAGACAATAGCATACACACAATGGGAGGGCACACGAACATGGACGGCACGGCACTGTCATACACTCTTCCTCAGAACCATATCAACAAACGTTACGTACATCCGGGAAAGCGAAAGCGAACGCGAAAGCGAAAGCGAAAGCAAAGGCAAAGCCCAATGCAGCCGTCAAAGGTAACGTTCACCACGGCAGACACTTGCAGCCGCGCCGCCGTTAAACGCATTTCAGTGCGGCTCCAATACGCCTCCGACACGGGAACGTTCCGTTGCTCTACGAATGCGTTTCTCCCCTTTTTCCCTTCCTCTCTCTTTTGCCCCCCCTCCTTGCACTCTTGCCTCATTCCTCACGTTCTGCCCAGACATTCGACCGATCAACGTCAACCTTTCGTTACCGTTCTCAGCGCGACGGTGTACAACAGTATGACGGGTGTGCCCAAGACTTCGGTTCAGTTGCGTGACGCCGGTCTATCGCGCCGATCGACAGTTACTCAGGGGGCGACGGATCGGACCACGTCACCGACACACAAAACACTTTCAAACAAACAAATACATACCGGATGGACACAGACAAACACGTGTACAGACATTCGCCAAACAAACGACCACCGCCGCCGCCGCCGTCGTCGTCTAGCGTGCATCTTGAATGACGACATCGGTGTGCGTGCGTCGTACGCAATCAGTCAGACACGGCTATCAAACATCAGAGTCGAATGGTACATCATCGTGCGTGTCGCCGTACACGTACAGTACAATACAACAACAATGCGTCTTAATGGCACGTTCATTTCAACGTCACTCACACACCTCCACGCTGCAGTTACGTCGCACCATTGTCAAACTCGGCGTACAGCAAAGGGAATAGTGGGCGGCAAAAAAACAAAACAAAAACCAAACAAAAACATTTCACATTTCACCCTCGCCATGTATGATGTGCAAAAAAACAAACCCGCAAACGGCCGTCGTTACGGTGACACAAAAGTCGCCGATCGCACTGTCCCCCCTCGCAGACGGGTAACACACACACACACCCCAACAACACCAATGGGTCAAAAACCACGCCAACGAGGCGTGCCACCATTCCACGCCACGGCGACCAACCTCGTGGCCGTACCCCGCGCAACACGCTTTGACGCGCCCCCCCACCCACAATCAAAATGCACACATACATCACAGCCGTCCACACACACAAACAACAACAACAATTCCGCCCTTCCCGCAAAAGGCAAGTTGGTGGCCCTGAAAAGGGCCGTTTTGCCGCTCTCGCAACGGAGGAGCCTTCTCCATCCTTCCTTCCTTCCATTCCAGAGCCACCTCCTTACTTGGAGCTCGTGTACTTGGTCACCGCCTTCGTGCCCTCGCTCACGGCGTGCTTGGCCAGCTCGCCAGGCAGCAACAGCCGCACAGCGGTCTGGATCTCGCGGGACGTGATGGTCGAGCGCTTGTTGTAGTGCGCCAGGCGAGAAGCCTCGGCCGCAATGCGCTCGAAAATGTCGTTCACGAAGCTGTTCATGATGCTCATCGCCTTCGACGAGATGCCCGTGTCAGGGTGCACCTGCTTCAGCACCTTGTAGATGTAGATGGCATAGCTCTCCTTCCTCTTGCGCTTCTTCTTCTTGTCGCCCTTCGAAATGTTCTTCTGCGCCTTGCCAGCCTTCTTGGCGGCCTTCCCGCTAGTCTTGGGCGGCATCTCGAACCAACGTACGGCAGCAGCAACACCAGTAGCAAGCGCTCCGCTCTAGTCAGCGTCTCCCCACACAGTGGCACCCGCCGCCAGCCGCCGCCGCACCTTTACCAGCTCGCCCTGTTGCGGCCGCCGACCAATGGGGCGCGCGCGCAACCGGCCGCCGCACCCGAGCCCATAAAGCACCCCCACCCCGGCTGCGCCGGCACGCACTCCGCTGCTCGACTCGCTGCCGCTCGCACCGGTCGTTTTCGTTTCCGTTTCGTGTGCACCGTCGCTAGCCCATCGCCATGTCCGGACGCGGAAAGGGAGGCAAAGTCAAGGGCAAGTCAAAGTCCCGCTCAAGCAGGGCTGGGCTCCAGTTCCCGGTCGGCAGAATCCACCGCCTCCTGCGCAAGGGAAACTACGCAGAGCGCGTCGGCGCCGGGGCGCCCGTCTACCTCGCCGCCGTCATGGAGTACCTCGCGGCTGAGGTGCTCGAGCTGGCCGGAAACGCGGCCCGCGACAACAAGAAGACGCGCATCATCCCGCGCCACCTGCAGCTTGCCATCCGCAACGACGAGGAGCTCAACAAGCTCCTGTCGGGCGTCACCATCGCACAGGGTGGTGTCCTGCCCAACATCCAGGCCGTCCTGCTGCCAAAGAAGACCGAGAAGAAGGCCTAAAGGAGGCCAGGCAATCGCAGCCGCCGCGTGCTCCCCTGCACGCAACGCGCTTTGCCGGCTCGGCCCACAACAATCGGCCCTTTTCAGGGCCACCACACAAACCTACGTCCAAAGCAAAATTTCAGTCGTCCTCGCCGCACCTTGTTTTGTTTTAACTTTGCACCGTCACAGCACAGCCGCCGCCGGCGCACGTCCGCCATCTTGTCGTCCACACAGCCCGTGTGGCCCAAAACACACACACACACACACACATTTTGCACGGTCGCAGTCGCCTTCCAAACCGACAACGGCAGCAATAATGACCATTGTTAAAGGGAGGCGTGTCGACACACCGCCCTCCACTCCCGCGCGCAACGGCCGTCGACACGAACGAAACAGCTGATCCGGCCGCCTATGCCCACACGCCTTGCCTCGGAAACCCCAACGCCGCCGCCGCAAACAAACACACAGAGCCAAACCACGCAAGCAAATAATCACCGCCTCTCGCACAACAACACACAGCCCGCCATCTCCGTCGCGATCGATACAAAGACACACAATAACAAACACACAAACGAAGCAGCTCCACACACAGCCAGCCACATGACACGTTTCCTTTCCTTCTCCCCTCCCAGTCACATCACGTCGCTCAAACGGAAAGAAAGAAAGAAACAAACAAACAACACAGCGCACACACGCAGCAACAACAACACAGACTCTTTCGCACTTTTCAACTTCCGAACAGTGTGGTGGCCCTGAAAAGGGCCGTTTTCTAGTCTCTCCCACCCACAAGCACGGCCGCGGGAAGGCCAGCGCCCGCTGCGACGCAGCCTAACCGCCGAAACCGTACAGGGTGCGCCCCTGCCTCTTCAGGGCGTACACCACGTCCATGGCCGTCACAGTCTTGCGCTTGGCGTGCTCAGTGTACGTCACCGCGTCGCGGATCACGTTCTCCAGGAACACCTTCAGCACCCCGCGGGTCTCCTCGTAGATCAGACCAGAGATGCGCTTCACGCCGCCCCTGCGAGCCAGGCGGCGGATGGCGGGCTTCGTGATGCCCTGGATGTTGTCGCGCAACACCTTGCGGTGCCGCTTGGCGCCACCCTTGCCGAGCCCCTTTCCTCCCTTGCCGCGGCCTGTCATCCTTCCTTCCTCGGGCAAAGCAAAACGTGCACAAACAGCAGCTGCAGCGGCTGGCGAGTCGGCTACGGTCTGCGCCCAGCGCGCCCGCCGCCCCCCTATATAGACTCTGGCCCGCCCTCCCCCCACCACGCGCAACCGAGGGCATATAAGCGCAGCACGGAGGCGCGCGGGCCCGTTGTCAAGGCAGCACCGGACGCCGCGCCGCACCTAACCTCCACGCACGCCGCTCCGCTACCGCTACCGCTACCGCCATGGCCCGCACAAAGCAAACGGCCCGCAAGTCCACCGGCGGAAAGGCGCCGCGCAAACAGCTCGCCACCAAGGCGGCGAGGAAGAGCGCGCCCGCCACCGGAGGCGTCAAGAAGCCCCACCGCTACAGGCCGGGCACCGTCGCCCTGCGAGAAATCAGGCGCTACCAGAAGAGCACAGAGCTGCTCATCCGCAAGCTGCCATTCCAGCGCCTAGTGCGCGAGATCGCCCAGGACTTCAAGACCGACCTGCGCTTCCAGAGCTCCGCAGTCATGGCCCTGCAGGAGGCCAGCGAGGCCTACCTCGTCGGCCTCTTCGAAGACACCAACCTGTGCGCAATCCACGCCAAGCGCGTCACCATCATGCCCAAGGACATCCAGCTCGCGCGCCGCATCCGCGGCGAGCGCGCCTAAACCGCGCCGCGGCACCGCACCGCACCGCACCGCACAAACAAAAACGGCCCTTTTCAGGGCCACTAACATCTCTCCGTCGCGAGCAAACTTTGTCGGTCGCCTGCCTCTCGCCCCGCAACCCAAAAACAAAAAAAAACCACCACTTCCCGTCCGTCCGCCACACCCGCTCACTCTGCCTGCCTGCTAGCAGCGCGCAACAATCACACATCATCCCTCCCCGGCGCTCAAAGCGCACAATACCCAACGGCCGACGTCACACCGCACGGGTGGCTGGCCGGCCGCCGCTTTCGTTTCGAAAACAAAAAAAACCCGCACTCCACTCCGACGGCCAACGGCCAGGCAGGCGCGCGCGCTCGCTCGCTCTACGCGCCACCGAAATCCCCGCCGACTCCTTCCACATCTCAACGTGCCCCCCGTTGCAAAACATAACACACACACACACACACACACAAAGGAACAAAACAAAACAAAGACCAGACACGACTCGACAAGACAGACATCCGAGACGAACGAACGCAGGCAAGCCAACCAACGTATTCAAACAAAACAACGTGACAGAAAAACCAACCGTCGGCCGCCGCCACAAACACGGCGACAATCAACCACGACAACAACAACAACACCGCTTACCGCTACCGCCGCCCACACCCGCCACCGACCCCCGCAATCCAACCACCACGGCACGCAAACAGCATCCCCACGGGCATACAGAAACGCCAGACAGACACCCACACCAAACGCAACACGACAATCAAAACCTTCCCCGACGTGCTTTGATGGCCCTGAGAAGGGCCGTTTTGGGCCGCGCGTCTCTTGCGCGCCACTAGACGACGACGGGGGGTGGGGACGACGGAGTCAAGCGCCAAACCCTTCCTTTCTCCCATCTCTTTCTCCTCTACTCTACTTCTTCTTCTTGGGCGAAGCCTTCGCCTTAGACGGCGTCGTCGCCTTCTTCGGGCGCGGCGCCTTCGGCTTCTTCGTCGGAACCTTGGCGGCCTTCTTCGCCTTCGACGGCGACTTGGCCTTGGCCGGCTTGGCCGCAGCCGCCTTCTTCGCACCCGCGGGCGCGGCCGACGCCGCAGACGCCTTCTTGGCGGCGCCCGCCTTCCGACCGGTCGCCGCCTTCACGCCACCAGCCTTCTTTGCGCCGGCCGCACGGGCGCCCTTCTTCTCCTTGCTGGCCGGAGCGGCGCGCTTCTTCTTGGCACCGCCAGCACGAGCCTTGCCGCCCTCGGCCGCCCCCCCGCCGCCGGCGCCGGCAAGCTTGAACGAGCCGGACGCGCCCTTCCCCTTCGTCTGCACCAGCTCGCCCGCCACGACGGCCGACTTGAGGTACTTCTTGATAAACGGCGCCAGCTTCTCCGCGTCCAGCTTGTAGTGCGCGGCTATGTACTTCTTGATCGCCTGCAGCGACGACCCGCCGCGCTCCTTCAGACTCTTGATGGCGGCCGTCACCATCTCAGAGGTGCGCGGGTGCGCAGGCTTGGCGCGCGGCTTCTTCGCAGACGACGCAGACTTGGCCTTCTTCGTAGTGCCGGTGGCGGCGGGTGCCGCAGCAGTCTCGTTCGTAGCCGCCTGATCTGCCATTTCGACGACGCGCGTAACACACAGCGAGAGCGAGCGGGACGGCAGGCAGGCACGCAAGCACAGCACAGCAGCAGAGCAGAGAATGAGATGCTCAGGTTGTTATAGTGTACCGAAGTTCCACTGGGCTGTGCCCGTCTGACTTCAAGTTATGCGCTTGGGGATTTATGAAAGTGAGGTATTGTGCTATGTGCGTGTTTTTATGTAAATGTTTGTTCTGTGTGTGGGTAAGTGTTCTCTAAATGTCTCTAAATTGACGGGTGAGTGTTAGTTTTGGGCGCTTATGTTGAAAATCGGGGTGTTCGCGACCTAAATTTTGTATGAGGTTGTGGGGCGATGTTTGTGCTTTCTCATATAGTTTGGTGGACTTCTCCTTTATGAGGGAGTATATGGTTGGGTGGCCTAAAAATTCTCTAATTTGTGTGTTTCGGACGTATCTGTCAGCGCCTGTGATGACTCGGAAGGTTTTGTTCTGGAGTCGCTGTAATCGTGCCAGCGTGGTGTCTGACGCCATCGACCATACTTCCGATCCATACAAGATGGCCGGTAGCATGAGCTGGCGCCAGAGAAGCATTTTGCAGCTTAGGGTGAGGCCGTCACCCTTTAGGAGGGGGTATAGCTGCGACAGGAGGGCGCAGCCTTTGTTGGCAGTTTTGTGGACGTGTTGTTGCCACGTAAGACGCCTGTCTATTTCGAGCCCTAAGTATGTAATACGGTTACGCCAGGCTAGGTCCCGACCACCAATGGTGAGTTGTTGGTCTGGGAGTTTCAGCCTGGTCGTAAAGTATATTGCTTGGGATTTCTCGGGGTTAACCTTGATTTTCCAAATGTTGCACCACTGAGTGATGACGTCGAGGTGTTCTTGTAGCTTGCGTCGTATGAATGCAAGGTTACGACAGCTCCTGAAGATTGCTGTATCGTCGGCGTAGAGAGCAATCCCTCCGCCGACCTGCTTGGGTATGTCGTTAGTGTAGACTGAGTATAGAACGGGACCCAAGACCGAACCCTGCGGTACTCCGGCCGCAATCGGTCGTGTCTGGCTCGATCTCGATCCACTTCTTACGAAGAATTGACGCTCCGCAAGAAATGAATCAATGATCTGTATTAGATGTCCTGGGCACCCTATTTGGTCTAGTTTATATATTAGGCCATCGTGCCAGACGCGGTCAAATGCCTTCTCTATATCCAGGAACACTGCTCCTGTAGATTCTCTCTTTGCCCTGGCCAGGCAAATGTGCTCTACCAAGCGCAGGCATTGTTGGGTTGTGGAGTGTTCAGAGCGGAATCCAAACTGCTCGGGCATCAGGATGTTGTGTGCAGTAAGGAAGTGTTGAAGGGGTGAGAGGATGAGCAGCTCGAGTATTTTACTCATGCCGTTTAGTAGGGAGATAGGTCTATAGCTTTCTGGAAGGAGCAGGTTTTTATTAGGTTTGGGGAGGGTGATTACTTTCGCAGTTTTCCACACTGAGGGGAAGTAGGTGAGCTTTAGGCAAGCGTTGAAGACGCTTGCCAGAAATGTTATGGCAGGAGGTGGAAGGTGCTTTAGGAGTGGGCTGCGGATGCGGTCAGGGCCAGGAGCTTTGTGGTTTCCCTGACGCTTGATAAGTGCGCATATTGTCGGCTCGTTTACGGGCACGAATTCTGTATTTGGGCGCGTATTTCTAATCTGAGTCACTCGTCCGACGACTAATCTTTCCTGCCTTTCACTCTCGTCATCGTCGATGACGTGAGTTCGGAATTGTGACTCTAGTGATTGTGCCATTATTTCCGCCTTATCGTGATCTTCGTACACTAGACCGTTCACGCCGTGGAGTGGCCTGTTCTCTCTGGTGGGGGTTTTCCGCTGCCGGGCTATTCGCCAGATCTTGCGTTTGCTGCTCTCTGTTTCGGCGGTTTGTAGTATCTCCTCCCAGCAGCGGCTCCTGTGCTCCTGCAGTCGGAGTTTCACATGATCCTCCAGTCGCCGCAGCCGGCGGCGGTCAGCTGGGTCGCGGTGACGCTGCCACAGCTTACGCAGCCTGCGTTTGGCGACTATGAGGTCCCAGATGTCAGGGGGCAGGTCCCTGGCGCCAGGCTCTGTGGTGAGCCTGACGCTTGTAGCGCGAGCACAGGCGTGGAGGGCGTCTGTGAAGTTGGTGATTGCTTCGTCTATCTCTTCTTTTGTTTCCATCTGTGGGATTTCCTCCACGTGCTCACCCACCAGGTATTTGTATCGGTCCCAATTTGTTATTACTTCTGTTTTTGCCATCCTCCCGGCTTCGTCTTCGACACTGGCTATGTCCAGAACGACCGGGTTGTGGTCAGAGTTCAGCTCGTAGTGCACAGTGACTGTCGCGTCGAGAGCAAAGTTTTTAACGACAAAAATATCCAGGATATCCGGGTTTTTTGTCGGGTCCGCAGGGATATGCGTAGGCTCGTCGGGTGCGATGACGCTGAGGGCGGCACGCCTCTCGACGAGTCCATGCAATCTCACACCACTTCTGTTCTCGGCGCGGCAGCCAAAGGCCGCATGTTTCGAGTTTAGGTCCCCTCCCATAATCACACGAGCGCCAGTACCCAGCAGAGCCTGAAGGTCCTGTGTCAGTATGGTGGTGCCCGGGGGGTGATAGGTGGAGATGATGGTGTATGGTATGTTTTGAATTTTTATTTCTATACCGGCTGCCTCGATGCTGGGTGTCTGCGGTAGGTCCACTGTGCGGAAACACCTTCTGCCTTTTACAAGGACCGCTACTCCGCCGCGCTCGCGGCCTACGCGGTCTACTCTATGGATGGAGTAATTTCTCACAGAAAAGCGGTCCTTGGGCTTAAGGTGGGTTTCCGTCAGGCACACAACGTCGATCGCATACCGGTCTAGAAACTCCTCTAGGATATGTTTTTGTGTTTTTACGCCATTGGCGTTAAAATTTAAAATGGTGAACTTCCTGGATCTAGGGGGATCCATTAAAAGCGTCGAATAATGAAATTGCTCCCTCTGCGAGGGCCATGAATTTACTTAGGCCATCAGGCGCCGCCCGCACGCGCGCCATGGTGTCCCTAATTGTAAACATGATGTTTGTCAGGCTGAAGCCCGCAAACAGTTGGCGCAGCTCGTCAAAGACGCCGAGCGGCGTCCCTGGCTGCTGGCCAGCAGCCGACTGAGGCGGCGCGGCAGCTGCGGGCGCCTCAGTGCGCTGGTGACGTGGAGGGGGAGGCCAGGCGGCAGCTGCCGTCGGGGCGCGTGGTGGGGGAAGCGAGGGAAAGGCATCTCGCCCCGGCACAGTCGCTCTGCGGCTGCTGGCGGAGGCAGAGCTAGCTGCCTGCGCGTTGGCCGCAGATGTTAGCGGCGGCGTCGTGGAGGCGGAAGCGCCTCGAGACAGGGCAGCACCGTTTACCGACCGAGGGGGGCGGGTGGACATCAACTGTATTCGTGTGGGGCATCGGCTGTAGTTCGCCGGGTGATCGCCCCCACATAGGGCGCATTTTGCCGGGGTTGCACGGCTCTTCTTACATGTGTT
>NW_026048279.1:0-31202 GCF_023864345.2 Schistocerca serialis cubense | reverse complement strand
GGATGCTAATGGACATTGCGCTAATTGTAACCTCGCCCACAATGAGAGGTATTGAAAATGGCAACAAAAATGTGCAATTCGCAATCTGACTCAAATATAAAGTCTTCACACAACATTTACAAAAGTCCGTTCAGTGACAAGAAACTTCAATTAAACCGAAATATCGGTCTTTGGCCCTGTGCAAAACAATCAGAATTAAAGTCTTACCTCCGAATAAATGGATGTCACATTTCTGCTCTGGTTGTTGCGCAGCGCTTGGAGGAACTGCATTGCAAATAATAATATTCTCTTTCTTTGTGATTTTAGTGACATTTTTCTTCAAAGAAGTGGAACGAACTCTTTAGTTCAATAAAAGATTAAATGTTTGAAAAATGCTTTTGAAATAAAAATTATTATTGGGGAACTTGTTGGAGAATAATTACAATAAATACAATTTCTCATTATCTAACGATTATATCAATTAACAGTATACCTTATTCACCATCTTGACCAGTGTTGCCGACCGCCTACATCACACAACCGCACTCGGCTGCTACTACTGACCGACCGCTCTGCATGACGACTATTAGCGTACTGCACGCGACGACTACTGACAGAGTACAGCCCTCAACTACACAGACTGACTGACTGACTGAGAACCGCTCGCAACACTCGCGCAGTCCAGCGCAAACTCTCTGGTCACAGATGCTACAATGTCTCGCCATCGCTACTATGTTACATACGTGTTTCAGTGTCTTTTTCATTGGGGTAACGATCTTTGCTCTTTTTATTCTGAATACAGGGCCAAAGGTCAACGGCTGCTGCCCTTATACAATTTATCAGGTTTCATTATGTCTGTTGCAATGTTACATACGGTTCACTCTTTCATTAATATTATCGTTGGGTTTGTTTTGTAGGGACGTTAACATTCTGGCACATTTTTATTATCATCGGACTCTCTGCTATTTGTGCAGGGAGGTTATACCTGGTCCATTTCCATTTACATTTTAATATTGATAGACTTTTTGTTTTCTTTTTTGTTTCTTGTTGTTTTTTCCTTCTTTTTTTTGTTGTTTTTTTTTTCTTTTGTTTTGTTTTTCCCGCTCTCACCACCACCGCCGCATCACGCCTTCCGTTTTCTTGGTTTCTTTTCTGTGCTTCAACATCACCGCGCCCCATTTCCACACCACAGCCATCAGCCTCCAAGACGGGCGGGCGCAGTGTGCCATTTCCGGCGCACAAGCACACCCGTACGGTACTCTCCTCGCCCCCACGCCACCAACAACACAGCGACCACGCGGCTTTCAGGCACGGCACGGCACGGCACCGGCGAAATGCGCCGCCCCCGCCCTCCGCGCATCCGTCCGTCTCGCCACGTTCACTGACAGCCGCGTCTGCGGCTACACCACGACAACCACAACACAACACCGCTCCCCTCCCTGGCAACTCACATTGTTTTTCTCCTCCTCTTTTGCACAAACCACAACGCCGAGCACAGGCGCAAGCCCACCCACACCGCGCCCCTCCCCGTCCCGTCTTTGGCCGCCGCTCCTCGTTTCCTCGTTTGCCCCCTCCCATCTCCCGAAATGCCATGCCAGCAGCGTTACGCATGCCCCTCCCCTGTCCACACAACACTACCGCCTAACGAACAGCCTTTTCCGGGCCACATGCAGGGCACGCCCACCTCCAAACGCTGCCAATTCACGGACGCACACACACACTCACTTTCTCGACACCTTTCTGTACGGAGGGTGCGTCATCTCGACCGTGACAGAGTGACGGCAACTATCGACGATCCATTTCCCCCCACTGGTAAAACATGTCCACTAACACCTACATACATCATTCAAGTACACAGACAATAGCATACACACAATGGGAGGGCACACGAACATGGACGGCACGGCACTGTCATACACTCTTCCTCAGAACCATATCAACAAACGTTACGTACATCCGGGAAAGCGAAAGCGAACGCGAAAGCGAAAGCGAAAGCAAAGGCAAAGCCCAATGCAGCCGTCAAAGGTAACGTTCACCACGGCAGACACTTGCAGCCGCGCCGCCGTTAAACGCATTTCAGTGCGGCTCCAATACGCCTCCGACACGGGAACGTTCCGTTGCTCTACGAATGCGTTTCTCCCCTTTTTCCCTTCCTCTCTCTTTTGCCCCCCCTCCTTGCACTCTTGCCTCATTCCTCACGTTCTGCCCAGACATTCGACCGATCAACGTCAACCTTTCGTTACCGTTCTCAGCGCGACGGTGTACAACAGTATGACGGGTGTGCCCAAGACTTCGGTTCAGTTGCGTGACGCCGGTCTATCGCGCCGATCGACAGTTACTCAGGGGGCGACGGATCGGAACCACGTCACCGACACACAAAACACTTTCAAACAAACAAATACATACCGGATGGACACAGACAAACACGTGTACAGACATTCGCCAAACAAACGACCACCGCCGCCGCCGCCGTCGTCGTCTAGCGTGCATCTTGAATGACGACATCGGTGTGCGTGCGTCGTACGCAATCAGTCAGACACGGCTATCAAACATCAGAGTCGAATGGTACATCATCGTGCGTGTCGCCGTACACGTACAGTACAATACAACAACAATGCGTCTTAATGGCACGTTCATTTCAACGTCACTCACACACCTCCACGCTGCAGTTACGTCGCACCATTGTCAAACTCGGCGTACAGCAAAGGGAATAGTGGGCGGCAAAAAAACAAAACAAAAACCAAACAAAAACATTTCACATTTCACCCTCGCCATGTATGATGTGCAAAAAACAAACCCGCAAACGGCCGTCGTTACGGTGACACAAAAGTCGCCGATCGCACTGTCCCCCCTCGCAGACGGGTAACACACACACACACCCCAACAACACCAATGGGTCAAAAACCACGCCAACGAGGCGTGCCACCATTCCACGCCACGGCGACCAACCTCGTGGCCGTACCCCGCGCAACACGCTTTGACGCGCCCCCCCACCCACAATCAAAATGCACACATACATCACAGCCGTCCACACACACAAACAACAACAACAATTCCGCCCTTCCCGCAAAAGGCAAGTTGGTGGCCCTGAAAAGGGCCGTTTTGCCGCTCTCGCAACGGAGGAGCCTTCTCCATCCTTCCTTCCTTCCATTCCAGAGCCACCTCCTTACTTGGAGCTCGTGTACTTGGTCACCGCCTTCGTGCCCTCGCTCACGGCGTGCTTGGCCAGCTCGCCAGGCAGCAACAGCCGCACAGCGGTCTGGATCTCGCGGGACGTGATGGTCGAGCGCTTGTTGTAGTGCGCCAGGCGAGAAGCCTCGGCCGCAATGCGCTCGAAAATGTCGTTCACGAAGCTGTTCATGATGCTCATCGCCTTCGACGAGATGCCCGTGTCAGGGTGCACCTGCTTCAGCACCTTGTAGATGTAGATGGCATAGCTCTCCTTCCTCTTGCGCTTCTTCTTCTTGTCGCCCCTTCGAAATGTTCTTCTGCGCCTTGCCAGCCTTCTTGGCGGCCTTCCCGCTAGTCTTGGGCGGCATCTCGAACCAACGTACGGCAGCAGCAACACCAGTAGCAAGCGCTCCGCTCTAGTCAGCGTCTCCCCACACAGTGGCACCCGCCGCCAGCCGCCGCCGCACCTTTACCAGCTCGCCTGTTGCGGCCGCCGACCAATGGGGCGCGCGCGCAACCGGCCGCCGCACCCGAGCCCATAAAGCACCCCCACCCCGGCTGCGCCGGCACGCACTCCGCTGCTCGACTCGCTGCCGCTCGCACCGGTCGTTTTCGTTTCCGTTTCGTGTGCACCGTCGCTAGCCCATCGCCATGTCCGGACGCGGAAAGGGAGGCAAAGTCAAGGGCAAGTCAAAGTCCCGCTCAAGCAGGGCTGGGCTCCAGTTCCCGGTCGGCAGAATCCACCGCCTCCTGCGCAAGGGAAAACTACGCAGAGCGCGTC
Organism: Schistocerca serialis cubense; assembly: GCF_023864345.2. Classification (NCBI taxonomy): domain Eukaryota; kingdom Metazoa; phylum Arthropoda; class Insecta; order Orthoptera; family Acrididae; genus Schistocerca; species Schistocerca serialis. The sequence continues at coordinate 27,271 of NW_026048279.1, read as the reverse complement.
GGCGCCGGGGCGCCCGTCTACCTCGCCGCCGTCATGGAGTACCTCGCGGCTGAGGTGCTCGAGCTGGCCGGAAACGCGGCCCCGCGACAACAAGAAGACGCGCATCATCCCGCGCCACCTGCAGCTTGCCATCCGCAACGACGAGGAGCTCAACAAGCTCCTGTCGGGCGTCACCATCGCACAGGGTGGTGTCCCTGCCCAACATCCAGGCCGTCCTGCTGCCAAAGAAGACCGAGAAGAAGGCCTAAAGGAGGCCAGGCAATCGCAGCCGCCGCGTGCTCCCCTGCACGCAACGCGCTTTGCCGGCTCGGCCCACAACAATCGGCCCTTTTCAGGGCCACCACACAAACCTACGTCCAAAGCAAAATTTCAGTCGTCCTCGCCGCACCTTGTTTTGTTTTAACTTTGCACCGTCACAGCACAGCCGCCGCCGGCGCACGTCCGCCATCTTGTCGTCCACACAGCCCGTGTGGCCCAAAACACACACACACACACACACATTTTGCACGGTCGCAGTCGCCTTCCAAACCGACAACGGCAGCAATAATGACCATTGTTAAAGGGAGGCGTGTCGACACACCGCCCTCCACTCCCGCGCGCAACGGCCGTCGACACGAACGAAACAGCTGATCCGGCCGCCTATGCCCACACGCCTTGCCTCGGAAACCCAACGCCGCCGCCGCAAACAAACACACAGAGCCAAACCACGCAAGCAAATAATCACCGCCTCTCGCACAACAACACACAGCCGCCATCTCCGTCGCGATCGATACAAAGACACACAATAACAAACACACAAACGAAGCAGCTCCACACACAGCCAGCCACATGACACGTTTCCTTTCCTTCTCCCCTCCCAGTCACATCACGTCGCTCAAACGGAAAGAAAGAAAGAAACAAACAAACAACACAGCGCACACACGCAGCAACAACAACACAGACTCTTTCGCACTTTTCAACTTCCGAACAGTGTGGTGGCCCTGAAAAGGGCCGTTTTCTAGTCTCTCCCACCCACAAGCACGGCCGCGGGAAGGCCAGCGCCCGCTGCGACGCAGCCTAACCGCCGAAACCGTACAGGGTGCGCCCCTGCCTCTTCAGGGCGTACACCACGTCCATGGCCGTCACAGTCTTGCGCTTGGCGTGCTCAGTGTACGTCACCGCGTCGCGATCACGTTCTCCAGGAACACCTTCAGCACCCCGCGGGTCTCCTCGTAGATCAGACCAGAGATGCGCTTCACGCCGCCCCTGCGAGCCAGGCGGCGGATGGCGGGCTTCGTGATGCCCTGGATTGTTGTCGCGCAACACCTTGCGGTGCCGCTTGGCGCCACCCTTGCCGAGCCCCTTTCCTCCCTTGCCGCGGCCTGTCATCCTTCCTTCCTCGGGCAAAGCAAAACGTGCACAAACAGCAGCTGCAGCGGCTGGCGAGTCGGCTACGGTCTGCGCCCAGCGCGCCCGCCGCCCCCCTATATAGACTCTGGCCCGCCCTCCCCCCACCACGCGCAACCGAGGGCATATAAGCGCAGCACGGAGGCGCGCGGGCCCGTTGTCAAGGCAGCACCGGACGCCGCGCCGCACCTAACCTCCACGCACGCCGCTCCGCTACCGCTACCGCTACCGCCATGGCCCGCACAAAGCAAACGGCCCGCAAGTCCACCGGCGGAAAGGCGCCGCGCAAACAGCTCGCCACCAAGGCGGCGAGGAAGAGCGCGCCCGCCACCGGAGGCGTCAAGAAGCCCCACCGCTACAGGCCGGGCACCGTCGCCCTGCGAGAAATCAGGCGCTACCAGAAGAGCACAGAGCTGCTCATCCGCAAGCTGCCATTCCAGCGCCTAGTGCGCGAGATCGCCCAGGACTTCAAGACCGACCTGCGCTTCCAGAGCTCCGCAGTCATGGCCCTGCAGGAGGCCAGCGAGGCCTACCTCGTCGGCCTCTTCGAAGACACCAACCTGTGCGCAATCCACGCCAAGCGCGTCACCATCATGCCCAAGGACATCCAGCTCGCGCGCCGCATCCGCGGCGAGCGCGCCTAAACCGCGCCGCGGCACCGCACCGCACCGCACCGCACAAACAAAAACGGCCCTTTTCAGGGCCACTAACATCTCTCCGTCGCGAGCAAACTTTGTCGGTCGCCTGCCTCTCGCCCCGCAACCCAAAAACAAAAAAAAACCACCACTTCCCGTCCGTCCGCCACACCCGCTCACTCTGCCTGCCTGCTAGCAGCGCGCAACAATCACACATCATCCCTCCCCGGCGCTCAAAGCGCACAATACCCAACGGCCGACGTCACACCGCACGGGTGGCTGGCCGGCCGCCGCTTTCGTTTCGAAAACAAAAAAAACCCGCACTCCACTCCGACGGCCAACGGCCAGGCAGGCGCGCGCGCTCGCTCGCTCTACGCGCCACCGAAATCCCCGCCGACTCCTTCCACATCTCAACGTGCCCCCCGTTGCAAAACATAACACACACACACACACACACACAAAGGAACAAAACAAAACAAAGACCAGACACGACTCGACAAGACAGACATCCGAGACGAACGAACGCAGGCAAGCCAACCAACGTATTCAAACAAAACAACGTGACAGAAAAACCAACCGTCGGCCGCCGCCACAAACACGGCGACAATCAACCACGACAACAACAACAACACCGCTTACCGCTACCGCCGCCCACACCCGCCACCGACCCCCGCAATCCAACCACCACGGCACGCAAACAGCATCCCCACGGGCATACAGAAACGCCAGACAGACACCCACACCAAACGCAACACGACAATCAAAACCTTCCCCGACGTGCTTTGATGGCCCTGAGAAGGGCCGTTTTGGGCCGCGCGTCTCTTGCGCGCCACTAGACGACGACGGGGGGTGGGGACGACGGAGTCAAGCGCCAAACCCTTCCTTTCTCCCATCTCTTTCTCCTCTACTCTACTTCTTCTTCTTGGGCGAAGCCTTCGCCTTAGACGGCGTCGTCGCCTTCTTCGGGCGCGGCGCCTTCGGCTTCTTCGTCGGAACCTTGGCGGCCTTCTTCGCCTTCGACGGCGACTTGGCCTTGGCCGGCTTGGCCGCAGCCGCCTTCTTCGCACCCGCGGGCGCGGCCGACGCCGCAGACGCCTTCTTGGCGGCGCCCGCCTTCCGACCGGTCGCCGCCTTCACGCCACCAGCCTTCTTTGCGCCGGCCGCACGGGCGCCCTTCTTCTCCTTGCTGGCCGGAGCGGCGCGCTTCTTCTTGGCACCGCCAGCACGAGCCTTGCCGCCCTCGGCCGCCCCCCCGCCGCCGGCGCCGGCAAGCTTGAACGAGCCGGACGCGCCCTTCCCCTTCGTCTGCACCAGCTCGCCCGCCACGACGGCCGACTTGAGGTACTTCTTGATAAACGGCGCCAGCTTCTCCGCGTCCAGCTTGTAGTGCGCGGCTATGTACTTCTTGATCGCCTGCAGCGACGACCCGCCGCGCTCCTTCAGACTCTTGATGGCGGCCGTCACCATCTCAGAGGTGCGCGGGTGCGCAGGCTTGGCGCGCGGCTTCTTCGCAGACGACGCAGACTTGGCCTTCTTCGTAGTGCCGGTGGCGGCGGGTGCCGCAGCAGTCTCGTTCGTAGCCGCCTGATCTGCCATTTCGACGACGCGCGTAACACACAGCGAGAGCGAGCGGGACGGCAGGCAGGCACGCAAGCACAGCACAGCAGCAGAGCAGAGAATCACAAGGCCCAGCCAGTGTCGCGGGCGGGCGCGGACGGCCGAGAGAGCGGCCGCCACTCTGCGCGCCGCCGCGCCGCGCCTCCCGCGCTTGCTACCGCCCAACGTCCGACAGCCTGTGCGGAGCAGCCCCAAACCTGCGCCACAACCGCCCGCGCCTTTCAAACCACCGAGGATGGGGCTACACACAGCCACACCACAGTCGCCAACCAGTCGCCACGGCAGCGCCGCAAACCACGGCCAAACTGCAGCTACCGCGCGCTACAGCCTGGGTCGGCCCGCCGAGAATCGCCGCCCCCGCCCAAATGCCGCCCCCACAGCCCCAGCCGACGACCCGCCACAATGGCCAAACCTTCGGCAAAACTCCCACACCGTCGCCGCGGCAGCCCGGCCAGCGCGGCCGGCGCCACAGCCACACAAGCCGAGGCGTGCGGCGATGACGGCCGTGCAAACGCGCCTCCGCCGCCCCATCGCCTTCCGTCGCCCTCCCGCCGTTTCCCGATCGGCCCGCAGCCGTCGGGCCACATCGCGCGCCGTCCTCCTCCTCTCGCCCGCCAACATTCACAGCCGTTTCTCAACAATTGCCCGCCGCAAACGGACGCCGCCTGCGCAACAGGCGCCGCCGCCCCTCGCCGCTTCCGACCCAACCCCTCGACCGAGGCAAACCGCAATCCGAATCTACAGACCAACCCAATCTGCCGTCAAGCACACACGACAGCCGACCTTACACGTTACGCGTTACACATTACGTTTACACGTCTACGTTAGGTTAGGTTAGGTTAGGTGGACGTGGGTTAGGTTAAGGGGACTTGGGTTAGGTTAAGCGTCAAACTTAGGTTAAGCATTCAAACACGTCAGGCGTCAGAGGTTAGGTTAGGTTAGGTTAGGTTAGGTTAGGTTAGGTTAGGTTAGGTTAGGTTAGGTTAGGTTACACGTTAGGTTAAGGGGTCAGTGCTAGGTTAAGAAGCGTCAAACGTAGGTTAAAAAAGCGTTCAAAAACGTGAGGCGTGAGCCGGACAGCTTACCTTACGTAGACGTTAGGGGCTCACAGGCTGAGCTCACCTCGCCACACCACAGGTTAGGTTCGGTTCGGTTCGCTCGGCTCAGCGTAAAGCGCCGAGGTCAGGGTTACGTTCGTTCACCTTCGGGCGCCACACTTTCGGTTGAAAGGTCGCGACGGGACGACGTCGGCAGGCACGCCGCAAACGAACAAAAACGTACAGACGACGTCGGAAACCGCCGACAGACGGGGGAGCAGCACGACCACGACCAGACACCGAGCGCGAACGAGACACACGCGAACCACCCCCACCGGCCAAAGGGCACCACACAACAACCCAGAGCACCACGTGTCGACACCAGAGCAACCCGCCGCTCACGCGACATGGCTGGCACCGAAGGGCAACCGCCCGCAACTGCGCTTTCCGCGCCGGCCCGGATGCACGTCGTGCTACAACAACACCACTACCGTACACAGCCGCTGTTCACAACATCACTATCAATGGCGCGCCCGCGGCTCGCCGCCGTCGCCGTCGCAGTCGCAGCCCCAACGCCAGCACTTTTGCACCACCATTCACACGCACCGCAACACAGCTCGCCGACACAGCCGAACAAAACAAACACCACACAACAACAGCAACAACGCCGCCGCCTCTACTTGTGCCGGCGACCCACCCCGCCGATGGCGCACCTTTCGCCAGCCGGCAATCGACACACACGCACCCACCCACCGGGGCCCAGTGCAAAAAAAAAAAAAAAAAAAAAAACAAAAAAAAAAACACACAAAAACAAAAAAACCAAACAACACAAACGACACGGGAAGCGCACACCGCCACTTCGCGCGCACGCCACCAACCAGTCGTCGTCTCAAAATAACAAACACAAACAAAATAAACTAACAACTAGGGCAACACAAAACAAAAACGCCTCGCACGAACCGCCCACAAAAAGGACAAGCACACGCACAGCCTCTGCTGACGACCACGACGCAGCGGCACGCTGCTCCTGTCCCGCGCCCCGCGCCCCACTCGATTCACAACTCACGCGACACCGTCAACGACGGGCTCGCTTCCCGCAACCTACCACCTTTCCGCCACGACGCACAGCCCCAGCCCCACCCGACGACGCCCGTGGCAACGACTGCACTTTCACCACCGCCTCCCCCTTCCCCCCCAAAACACACACACACACACACACAGCCAGCCAAAAACGCACTCGCGACCCACACATGCACGTGCATCGGCACACGCCAACCAGTCAACGTCGACAACCACACGCAAGGCTCGAAACGAAACCGGCGTCCTTCCACGTTGCCATCAAGCTACGCGACACAAGACACAAGGAACCAACACAACAGCCGGCCCCACTAATTCCCACTCTCACGCCGCAAAAAGCACACCGAAACCGCCAAACGCACGCACATTCCCCTTCGCACTGACACCACCGACCGGCTCGCTACCACACACCTCTCGGCAGCCGTTTCACGCCAATTCGCCACACCGCCCACACAGTCGACAAGCGCCCGCCCTGTACGGCACACGCAACGACGCAGCGCAGCAAAGGGCGCCCGCAACACATACCTCTCCGCCGCCCGACGCGCCAACCGCCACACCACACCGCCAGCCACTCGCAAATTGTGCACTGCCACCAGCCACACGTCCAACACGCCGCGCCGCCTCCGGCCACCCGCCAGGGGGCGCTCACGTCCGCGACAACAGCGCGGCCCGCCGGGCCGGGCCGAACCGAACCGAGCCGCCGCTGCTCTGCACTCGGCACGGCCACACCCTGCTGCAGACCGGGCTCGTCCCTCTGTACGCGTCTGCCTGCGCATCAACACAACACGACCTTTTTCTTTTTTTCCTCTCTACCGCCATCCCTTCTTCTCGCGTTTTACTCGTTGTTGCAGCAGCGGCGCACACCTACACATCCACAGCCCCAGCCGAGCCGGCCTCACCTCAGGGCCCGCCGCCAGCGTCTCCTCCTCGGGCACAGGTGCGGTGCTGTGGCCGCCCATCCAACCGCATTGCTGGCCGTCCAGCCACCAGGCGTTCCCACTGCCGCGAGCCACGCCGCGCACCGACCCTGCTGCAGAAAACGAAGCATAGCCAGAGACCGACCGATACACAAAGCAAGCCGTCGCCTCGCCTCTTGTCCTTCCTGCCTTCCTTCCGCCCCCGCCCTTCTCACACCACCGCCTCTCCACTTTCGCCCCCCCCCCCCTCCTTTTTTTTTTTTTGTTTTCTTCTTTCTTTCTTTCTTTCTTTGGCCCTCTCTCCTTCCCGCCATGGCGGTTACGGCACCGCCTGCAGCGGCAGATTTTTTGCGCCCACACGCCTACTCCTACCACCATTAACCTTGCCCTGCCCTGCCCATCAACGTCGCAGTCGAACCGACGCTTGCCAACACACTGCCCACGTTCCTTTCTCTTTTCGGCCTACGCCCATTACGCGCCGCCGCCACAGCACCTTCCCTTCCCACAACACACCGACGTCATCACACGCACCCAAAACAGGGGCCACGACCGTGTTCCTCGCCCACTCCCATCCCGCACGGTACGCACATTCCCAACTACTACCGCGCACCCTCCCTTTCCAATCTGTGTGTCTCTGTGTCTGTGTCCTGTCCGCGCGTGACGCCTCTCAACATCCGCCGTCCCCCGTCCCGTTTTCGCCCCCATGCCGTCGTCGCGCCGCCTCCGCCCCTGTCCGCCCCGCACCACACCATACACCGCTGCTTGTCCCGGCCGTTGCCACCAAAGGCGCCGACCGCAAACGCGCCACGCCGCAGCCCCCGTGCGTCTCGCGCTCGCTTGCATCTCCGTGCCGACGCTGCCTCTCTTCCCACTCGCACTCGACCTCGACAACACAGTCTTTGGCTCCGCCACTGCGTGTTCCGGTGGTACGCACGCTGCACCACGTATGTATTCATTACCAGAGCGATGGCGAGGCATGACAGCATCTCTGTCTGACCAGAGAGTTCTTTATCGCTGCTAGTCGGCGCTTGGACCGCGCCAGACGACAGTAGTTGCACGCACCGGGTCGCCAGGAACAGTTGTTATATATATTGTAGCGCGAGTCGGGAGAGGTAGTAGTCGGTCGACAGTAGTAGCGGGTGGACGGTTGTACTGAGCGGGCGTCGGCGGCGTGCTCTGCTCGTCTCGCGACTCTGGTCACGGTTCGGGACGATGTATAGTATATTGTGTTATAATCAAAAGGTGGTGTGACGCTGCATTGCGCAAATCTGATAACGTATGTTCATTGTACTTATTTTGTTCAACAACAAAAGCCCCACTATTACTTTTTTTCTAAAGTAACTTTTGTCTCTTAACGAAAAACATTCACTTTTTAAAGACTACTTCCTATGGCATTTCCCTCCAAGGAGTGCAATTAATTACCAGCCAGCACTCATTCATTGCACACAGCTGTGTAAGGGGTATCTACAATTGAGGAGCGGATATAAATGCAATTTTTTGTTTTTTTTTGTTTTTTGTTTTGTGTGTGTGTGTGTGTGTGTGTGTGTGTGTTGTAACCTCCCAGCAATATTTAAAATAATGGACAATGTTATTTACGGATGCTAATGGACATTGCGCTAATTGTAACCTCGCCCACAATGAGAGGTATTGAAAATGGCAACAAAAATGTGCAATTCGCAATCTGACTCAAATATAAAGTCTTCACACAACATTTACAAAAGTCCGTTCAGTGACAAGAAACTTCAATTAAACCGAAATATCGGTCTTTGGCCCTGTGCAAAACAATCAGAATTAAAGTCTTACCTCCGAATAAATGGATGTCACATTTCTGCTCTGGTTGTTGCGCAGCGCTTGGAGGAACTGCATTGCAAATAATAATATTCTCTTTCTTTGTGATTTTAGTGACATTTTTCTTCAAAGAAGTGGAACGAACTCTTTAGTTCAATAAAAGATTAAATGTTTGAAAAATGCTTTTGAAATAAAAATTATTATTGGGGAACTTGTTGGAGAATAATTACAATAAATACAATTTCTCATTATCTAACGATTATATCAATTAACAGTATACCTTATTCACCATCTTGACCAGTGTTGCCGACCGCCTACATCACACAACCGCACTCGGCTGCTACTACTGACCGACCGCTCTGCATGACGACTATTAGCGTACTGCACGCGACGACTACTGACAGAGTACAGCCCTCAACTACACAGACTGACTGACTGACTGAGAACCGCTCGCAACACTCGCGCAGTCCAGCGCAAACTCTCTGGTCACAGATGCTACAATGTCTCGCCATCGCTACTATGTTACATACGTGTTTCAGTGTCTTTTTCATTGGGGTAACGATCTTTGGCTCTTTTTATTCTGAATACAGGGCCAAAGGTCAACGGCTGCTGCCCTTATACAATTTATCAGGTTTCATTATGTCTGTTGCAATGTTACATACGGTTCACTCTTTCATTAATATTATCGTTGGGTTTGTTTTGTAGGGACGTTAACATTCTGGCACATTTTTATTATCATCGGACTCTCTGCTATTTGTGCAGGGAGGTTATACCTGGGTCCATTTCCATTTACATTTTAATATTGATAGACTTTTTGTTTTCTTTTTTGTTTCTTGTTGTTTTTCCTTCTTTTTTTTTGTTGTTTTTTTTCTTTTGTTTTGTTTTTCCCGCTCTCACCACCACCGCCGCATCACGCCTTCCGTTTTCTTGGTTTCTTTTCTGTGCTTCAACATCACCGCGCCCCATTTCCACACCACAGCCATCAGCCTCCAAGACGGGCGGGCGCAGTGTGCCATTTCCGGCGCACAAGCACACCCGTACGGTACTCTCCTCGCCCCCACGCCACCAACAACACAGCGACCACGCGGCTTTCAGGCACGGCACGGCACGGCACCGGCGAAATGCGCCGCCCCCGCCCCTCCGCGCATCCGTCCGTCTCGCCACGTTCACTGACAGCCGCGTCTGCGGCTACACCACGACAACCACAACACAACACCGCTCCCCTCCCTGGCAACTCACATTGTTTTTCTCCTCCTCTTTTGCACAAACCACAACGCCGAGCACAGGCGCAAGCCACCCACACCGCGCCCCTCCCCGTCCCGTCTTTGGCCGCCGCTCCTCGTTTCCTCGTTTGCCCCCTCCCATCTCCCGAAATGCCATGCCAGCAGCGTTACGCATGCCCCTCCCCTGTCCACACAACACTACCGCCTAACGAACAGCCTTTTCCGGGCCACATGCAGGGCACGCCCACCTCCAAACGCTGCCAATTCACGGACGCACACACACACTCACTTTCTCGACACCTTTCTGTACGGAGGGTGCGTCATCTCGACCGTGACAGAGTGACGGCAACTATCGACGATCCATTTCCCCCCACTGGTAAAACATGTCCACTAACACCTACATACATCATTCAAGTACACAGACAATAGCATACACACAATGGGAGGGCACACGAACATGGACGGCACGGCACTGTCATACACTCTTCCTCAGAACCATATCAACAAACGTTACGTACATCCGGGAAAGCGAAAGCGAACGCGAAAGCGAAAGCGAAAGCAAAGGCAAAGCCCAATGCAGCCGTCAAAGGTAACGTTCACCACGGCAGACACTTGCAGCCGCGCCGCCGTTAAACGCATTTCAGTGCGGCTCCAATACGCCTCCGACACGGGAACGTTCCGTTGCTCTACGAATGCGTTTCTCCCCTTTTTCCCTTCCTCTCTCTTTTGCCCCCCCTCCTTGCACTCTTGCCTCATTCCTCACGTTCTGCCCAGACATTCGACCGATCAACGTCAACCTTTCGTTACCGTTCTCAGCGCGACGGTGTACAACAGTATGACGGGTGTGCCCAAGACTTCGGTTCAGTTGCGTGACGCCGGTCTATCGCGCCGATCGACAGTTACTCAGGGGGCGACGGATCGGACCACGTCACCGACACACAAAACACTTTCAAACAAACAAATACATACCGGATGGACACAGACAAACACGTGTACAGACATTCGCCAAACAAACGACCACCGCCGCCGCCGCCGTCGTCGTCTAGCGTGCATCTTGAATGACGACATCGGTGTGCGTGCGTCGTACGCAATCAGTCAGACACGGCTATCAAACATCAGAGTCGAATGGTACATCATCGTGCGTGTCGCCGTACACGTACAGTACAATACAACAACAATGCGTCTTAATGGCACGTTCATTTCAACGTCACTCACACACCTCCACGCTGCAGTTACGTCGCACCATTGTCAAACTCGGCGTACAGCAAAGGGAATAGTGGGCGGCAAAAAAACAAAACAAAAACCAAACAAAAACATTTCACATTTCACCCTCGCCATGTATGATGTGCAAAAAAACAAACCCGCAAACGGCCGTCGTTACGGTGACACAAAAGTCGCCGATCGCACTGTCCCCCCTCGCAGACGGGTAACACACACACACACCCCAACAACACCAATGGGTCAAAAACCACGCCAACGAGGCGTGCCACCATTCCACGCCACGGCGACCAACCTCGTGGCCGTACCCCGCGCAACACGCTTTGACGCGCCCCCCCACCCACAATCAAAATGCACACATACATCACAGCCGTCCACACACACAAACAACAACAACAATTCCGCCCTTCCCGCAAAAGGCAAGTTGGTGGCCCTGAAAAGGGCCGTTTTGCCGCTCTCGCAACGGAGGAGCCTTCTCCATCCTTCCTTCCTTCCATTCCAGAGCCACCTCCTTACTTGGAGCTCGTGTACTTGGTCACCGCCTTCGTGCCCTCGCTCACGGCGTGCTTGGCCAGCTCGCCAGGCAGCAACAGCCGCACAGCGGTCTGGATCTCGCGGGACGTGATGGTCGAGCGCTTGTTGTAGTGCGCCAGGCGAGAAGCCTCGGCCGCAATGCGCTCGAAAATGTCGTTCACGAAGCTGTTCATGATGCTCATCGCCTTCGACGAGATGCCCGTGTCAGGGTGCACCTGCTTCAGCACCTTGTAGATGTAGATGGCATAGCTCTCCTTCCTCTTGCGCTTCTTCTTCTTGTCGCCCTTCGAAATGTTCTTCTGCGCCTTGCCAGCCTTCTTGGCGGCCTTCCCGCTAGTCTTGGGCGGCATCTCGAACCAACGTACGGCAGCAGCAACACCAGTAGCAAGCGCTCCGCTCTAGTCAGCGTCTCCCCACACAGTGGCACCCGCCGCCAGCCGCCGCCGCGCCTTTACCAGCTCGCCCTGTTGCGGCCGCCGACCAATGGGGCGCGCGCGCAACCGGCCGCCGCACCCGAGCCCATAAAGCACCCCCACCCCGGCTGCGCCGGCACGCACGCACGCACGCACGCACTCGTGTTCGAGATGGCGAGCGAGCAAGACGTTTGTGACGCGCGCGCGGTCGCGGCAGCTGCCGCCGCCGCGCCGGAGCTGTCTGATCGCCGTCCGGCGGCGCCTGCGCCGTCGGCGGCCCCATCGGACGCTCCACTTATGACGACCCGGCAACCCCAGGAGGACCAAGAGTATATGACGACTACGCGCGACCAGGACGATGAGATGGACTACTCTACCGACCCTCCCCGTGAGGACTGCGCTGCCGGCGCCCCGCAGAGGGTGCTTCAGCGCAAGCGATCGGCAGTCACGTCCGCCAGTGACGATCCACACACTTCTGGTACGAGTGACGCTGGATTCAAGAAACCGCCACCTAAGAAGAGGGCGGCTCCACGACGGCGCCCGGCCGTTGTCCCTGTGCCTACTGCCAATCAGTACGACGCCCTACAGGATGGCGCCGACTCTGAAGATCCTGACGAGCCTCCACCGGCGGCCGCCGACGATGCTACACATCGCTCCGGCCCTAAGCTGCCGCCGATTGTTATCGACTACCCTGACGATTATCTGACGCTTCGGGACTGGCTCCAGGCCAACCTCAAGAACGCTTTTACCGCCAAACACTGCGGCGAAGACCGTCTGAAGCTGACAGTCGCCACTACTGAAGATTACGTGGCTGTCATGGACATGGTTGGTGCACGTGGGATCCCAAACTACACCTTCCCCACTGTCCGACCCAAAGTTCTCAAGGTTGCCATGCGAGGCATACCGCTGAAGATGAAGGCAGACGCCTTTAAGGACGGCCTCGTCACTATGGGTTTCGCGCCCACTGCAGTCACCCGGATGAAGATGCCTGGTACCCAGCGCCCCATCCCTTTGATGGAGATCGTGTTGCCTGATACGTCTGATAACAGGCAAATCTACCAAGTCACCAGGTTTTATGACCTCTCGGTGACCGTCGAGAAGTTACGCGCACGGAAGGGCCTCGTCCAATGCTACAATTGTCAGGAGCCGGGCCACACTTCCCGCCTCTGTCGCATGAGGCCCCGATGTGTCAAGTGTGGCGAGGGTCACCTCAGCCAGCAGTGTACCCGGTCCCGGGACGAACCAGCCACCTGTGCCCTGTGCAAGCGGGCTCATCCTGCGAGCTACCGCGGTTGCGCTGTCCACAAGGCAGCCAGCCGCCGCCAGCGTGGACTACCTCCCTTGCGGCAGACGTCCCGCTCCGATGGTCAACAGCAGCGGCGCCGAGCTGCGCCACCACCTGCTCCATCTGCTACTCCTCCGCGACAACCCGCCCAGCGGCGCCTGCTTGCTGCTCGGGCGGACCTTGGCTACGCCGACGTCCTCCAGGGCCGGAAGACGCCTCCTTCTGCCCCTGCTGTCCAGCCTCTGCGACGCTCTGAAGACGGGCCTGCTCCACCTGCTGCAGCTGCTGATTTCATCGCGGTCTTGCAAGAAGTCCAGGCCACCCTCGTGGCTGTCTCTGCCGCTCTGGCCCAGCTGCCGACCGCCATCACTGCTGCAGTCCATGCAGCCCTCCGAAGTTTCCCCACTGCCACGGCGATCGCATCCGCTGGCCATGGCTCACAACCTTAGGCGCCACCAGACCTTCACGGCTGTAACGTGGAACGCGAATGGCCTCTTCCCTGCGCTTCTCGAATTCCGGCAGTTCCTCCAGGATTACAGCGTGGATGTGTGTCTCCTCACCGAGACACACCTCAAACCTGGACTTCGAGCGAACGCCCCGAATTACGTCTGCTATCGCGACGACAGGCTGACGGCTGGCGGTGGGACAGCCATCTATGTCAAGCGGACACTCCGGCACTATCGTGTCCCTCTGCCGAGGTTGGACTCCTGTGAAGCCACGGCCGTTGCAGTGGAGACGTCCCTTGGAACGGTCATCTTCCTCGCCGTGTACCGGCCGCCACGAGGCCACCTCACCGTCCATGATGCCGACACTCTCCTTCGTGCTGGGGTCAAGCTCTTCCTCGCTGGAGACCTGAATGCCAAGCACCAGCTCTGGAATTCTCGGACGCTGAACGTCAGTGGGAGGCGGCTCTATCATGCTGCTGAGAGGGCCCGAGCTTCTGTGTATGGACCTGCTGAGCCGACGCACTACCCTTCGAACGGCTCTGCTCCCGACGTTTTGGACATTTGTCTCGTCAAGGGTGTCGACTGGTTCGTCACCCCCGACGTTCTCCACGCCTTGAGCTCCGACCACTTGCCGGTGCTCTTTCGACTACATGTCACTCCGCTTCCACCAGCGGCGAAGCTCGACACCCGGAAGACCGACTGGCCGCGCTTCCGGCAGCTTGTTCTGCAACGCCTCCCGGATGGGCCACCTCCACTGGACACGGATGTCAACGCTACTCTTAACACGCTGACTGCGGCTCTCACCACGGCTGTTGCTGACTCCACTACGCCTCCACGGGTTTCTTCAGTGGCAGCTCCAGCACTCCCTGCAGACTTACGGGACCTTATCCGAGAACGAAACCGTCTGAACAGAGTTTGGCATGAAACACGCCAGCCCGTGCTGAAGCGGCGCATCAATCATCTCCGCCGCGTCATCAAGGCTGCCCTTGCTGCTCACCGTATCCGCCGGTGGGAGGAGAAGCTTGCCTCAGTTGATCCTGGGGCCGACACGTGGGAGTTGGTCCGTTCCCTCACACGGCACCGCCCACACATGCCGCCGCTCACAACTACCGATGGATCTGCTTACACGCCCGCCGCTAAAGCCGAGGCCCTGGCGTCGACTTTTGAGGCCAACTTCCGGCCCCTTGCGGCGCCGGTCGACAACGAGAACGTCCGCACAGTGGAGACCAGACTTGCTGCCTTCCTCCACGGCGATCACGGTGACGCCACCATTGTCCCAACATCGGAAAGGGAGGTCACTGACCATCTTCGCCGACTTCCCCAGACGAAGGCCCCGGGGCATGACAACGTTGACGGGAGAGTCCTCCGCATGCTGCCCAGGATTGCCATCCTGTATGTGGTCGCTCTCTTCAACGCCATCTTTCACCAGCTGCAGTACCCAGACGCTTGGAAGAAGGCTGTCGTCGTGGCGGTCCCGAAGCCGGGCAAAAACAGGACAGTACCAGAGCATTATCGCCCCATCAGTCTCCTCCCGACGTTGAGTAAAGTTTTCGAGAGAATCCTCCTCTCTAGGTTCGGCCGGCTGCTCCACCAGGACAATATCATTCCTCGGGAACAGTTTGGCTTCCGCCAGCACCACTCCACCACTCAACAGTTGCTCCGCGTCGTCGAGGAGGCGACATTGGCGTTCAACAATCGGGAGTTTTGCGGCCTTGTCCTGCTCGATGTGTCCAAGGCCTTTGACACCGTCTGGCACCACGGCCTGCTCTTCAAGTTGTTCCATCTCGGCATCCCTTCGTGCTTCGTCCGCCTACTCGGCAACTACCTTGAGGGCCGTACTTTTGTCGTCCGAGTTGGCAGCACGTCTTCCTCTGTTCGCCCAGTCCTTGCTGGAGTGCCCCAAGGGAGCGTTCTGGGCCCGATATTGTATGCTGTCTACACCTCTGACCTGCCGATTTCCCCGAGGGTTGGTCGTGCCATCTATGCTGATGACACGGCCCTCTTCTCGCGCCATCGCAACATCGACGCCGTCCTCCGACGTCTGCAAGCTGCTCTGCAGGACCTCGAGCGCTGGGCCGCCGACTGGCGGATCGGCTTCAACGCCGCCAAATCTCAGGCGATGCTCCTCACTCGCCGTCTCCCACCTGAAGTGCCACCACTGGTGCTTTGTAATCAGGCCATCACCTGGACCACGACTGCCACCTACCTCGGGGTCATTCTCGATCGCACCCTGACATGGAAGGCTCACGTCACCGCTGTACACCGGAAGACATCTCAGAGGGCTGGGGCATTGTACCCCATGCTCAACGAAACTTCCTCGCTCCCTGTCGCCAACGGACTGCATATCTATCGTACGTGCATTCGTCCGGTCATGGACTATGCCTGTGAAGTCTGGGGCAATGCTGCCCCCTCCCACATTCAGAGGCTCCAGCAACTACAAAACAAGCTCTTGCGCCGAGTTTACCATGTTCCGCGTGATTTCCCTCATCGCCCCCTCCATCAGGCGGCTGAGGAACCCCTCGTCCGGGAGAGATTTCAAGACGCAGCGCGCCGGTTTTATAATGCCACCCGCACTTCAGACAATCCCCTCGTCCGGAGGTTAGGACGACATAATGACCATCACGACCACTACAGGCGGCCCGTTGCCCTGATCGAATAATCAGGTCAGCCCAGAAGACTCACCACCACTTCTTCCTCTCAGCGATTTCCAGTTATCATACGCGCTGTCCACCGCCAACCACACCCTGCAGCCTTGGTAGGAAATGCCTCTCGGTAAACCCTACATTCACGATAGCCTGGGATGTTCCACACCCAGTCCAGACGAAAGGAGGCCGCGCGCGCCGGCACGCACTCCGCTGCTCGACTCGCTGCCGCTCGCACCGGTCGTTTTCGTTTCCGTTTCGTGTGCACCGTCGCTAGCCCATCGCCATGTCCGGACGCGGAAAGGGAGGCAAAGTCAAGGGCAAGTCAAAGTCCCGCTCAAGCAGGGCTGGGCTCCAGTTCCCGGTCGGCAGAATCCACCGCCTCCTGCGCAAGGGAAACTACGCAGAGCGCGTCGGCGCCGGGGCGCCCGTCTACCTCGCCGCCGTCATGGAGTACCTCGCGGCTGAGGTGCTCGAGCTGGCCGGAAACGCGGCCCGCGACAACAAGAAGACGCGCATCATCCCGCGCCACCTGCAGCTTGCCATCCGCAACGACGAGGAGCTCAACAAGCTCCTGTCGGGCGTCACCATCGCACAGGGTGGTGTCCTGCCCAACATCCAGGCCGTCCTGCTGCCAAAGAAGACCGAGAAGAAGGCCTAAAGGAGGCCAGGCAATCGCAGCCGCCGCGTGCTCCCCTGCACGCAACGCGCTTTGCCGGCTCGGCCCACAACAATCGGCCCTTTTCAGGGCCACCACACAAACCTACGTCCAAAGCAAAATTTCAGTCGTCCTCGCCGCACCTTGTTTTGTTTTAACTTTGCACCGTCACAGCACAGCCGCCGCCGGCGCACGTCCGCCATCTTGTCGTCCACACAGCCCGTGTGGCCCAAAACACACACACACACACACACATTTTGCACGGTCGCAGTCGCCTTCCAAACCGACAACGGCAGCAATAATGACCATTGTTAAAGGGAGGCGTGTCGACACACCGCCCTCCACTCCCGCGCGCAACGGCCGTCGACACGAACGAAACAGCTGATCCGGCCGCCTATGCCCACACGCCTTGCCTCGGAAACCCCAACGCCGCCGCCGCAAACAAACACACAGAGCCAAACCACGCAAGCAAATAATCACCGCCTCTCGCACAACAACACACAGCCCGCCATCTCCGTCGCGATCGATACAAAGACACACAATAACAAACACACAAACGAAGCAGCTCCACACACAGCCAGCCACATGACACGTTTCCTTTCCTTCTCCCCTCCCAGTCACATCACGTCGCTCAAACGGAAAGAAAGAAAGAAACAAACAAACAACACAGCGCACACACGCAGCAACAACAACACAGACTCTTTCGCACTTTTCAACTTCCGAACAGTGTGGTGGCCCTGAAAAGGGCCGTTTTCTAGTCTCTCCCACCCACAAGCACGGCCGCGGGAAGGCCAGCGCCCGCTGCGACGCAGCCTAACCGCCGAAACCGTACAGGGTGCGCCCCTGCCTCTTCAGGGCGTACACCACGTCCATGGCCGTCACAGTCTTGCGCTTGGCGTGCTCAGTGTACGTCACCGCGTCGCGGATCACGTTCTCCAGGAACACCTTCAGCACCCCGCGGGTCTCCTCGTAGATCAGACCAGAGATGCGCTTCACGCCGCCCCTGCGAGCCAGGCGGCGGATGGCGGGCTTCGTGATGCCCTGGATGTTGTCGCGCAACACCTTGCGGTGCCGCTTGGCGCCACCCTTGCCGAGCCCCTTTCCTCCCTTGCCGCGGCCTGTCATCCTTCCTTCCTCGGGCAAAGCAAAACGTGCACAAACAGCAGCTGCAGCGGCTGGCGAGTCGGCTACGGTCTGCGCCCAGCGCGCCCGCCGCCCCCCTATATAGACTCTGGCCCGCCCTCCCCCCACCACGCGCAACCGAGGGCATATAAGCGCAGCACGGAGGCGCGCGGGCCCGTTGTCAAGGCAGCACCGGACGCCGCGCCGCACCTAACCTCCACGCACGCCGCTCCGCTACCGCTACCGCTACCGCCATGGCCCGCACAAAGCAAACGGCCCGCAAGTCCACCGGCGGAAAGGCGCCGCGCAAACAGCTCGCCACCAAGGCGGCGAGGAAGAGCGCGCCCGCCACCGGAGGCGTCAAGAAGCCCCACCGCTACAGGCCGGGCACCGTCGCCCTGCGAGAAATCAGGCGCTACCAGAAGAGCACAGAGCTGCTCATCCGCAAGCTGCCATTCCAGCGCCTAGTGCGCGAGATCGCCCAGGACTTCAAGACCGACCTGCGCTTCCAGAGCTCCGCAGTCATGGCCCTGCAGGAGGCCAGCGAGGCCTACCTCGTCGGCCTCTTCGAAGACACCAACCTGTGCGCAATCCACGCCAAGCGCGTCACCATCATGCCCAAGGACATCCAGCTCGCGCGCCGCATCCGCGGCGAGCGCGCCTAAACCGCGCCGCGGCACCGCACCGCACCGCACCGCACAAACAAAAACGGCCCTTTTCAGGGCCACTAACATCTCTCCGTCGCGAGCAAACTTTGTCGGTCGCCTGCCTCTCGCCCCGCAACCCAAAAACAAAAAAAAACCACCACTTCCCGTCCGTCCGCCACACCCGCTCACTCTGCCTGCCTGCTAGCAGCGCGCAACAATCACACATCATCCCTCCCCGGCGCTCAAAGCGCACAATACCCAACGGCCGACGTCACACCGCACGGGTGGCTGGCCGGCCGCCGCTTTCGTTTCGAAAACAAAAAAAACCCGCACTCCACTCCGACGGCCAACGGCCAGGCAGGCGCGCGCGCTCGCTCGCTCTACGCGCCACCGAAATCCCCGCCGACTCCTTCCACATCTCAACGTGCCCCCCGTTGCAAAACATAACACACACACACACACACACACAAAGGAACAAAACAAAACAAAGACCAGACACGACTCGACAAGACAGACATCCGAGACGAACGAACGCAGGCAAGCCAACCAACGTATTCAAACAAAACAACGTGACAGAAAAACCAACCGTCGGCCGCCGCCACAAACACGGCGACAATCAACCACGACAACAACAACAACACCGCTTACCGCTACCGCCGCCCACACCCGCCACCGACCCCCGCAATCCAACCACCACGGCACGCAAACAGCATCCCCACGGGCATACAGAAACGCCAGACAGACACCCACACCAAACGCAACACGACAATCAAAACCTTCCCCGACGTGCTTTGATGGCCCTGAGAAGGGCCGTTTTGGGCCGCGCGTCTCTTGCGCGCCACTAGACGACGACGGGGGGTGGGGACGACGGAGTCAAGCGCCAAACCCTTCCTTTCTCCCATCTCTTTCTCCTCTACTCTACTTCTTCTTCTTGGGCGAAGCCTTCGCCTTAGACGGCGTCGTCGCCTTCTTCGGGCGCGGCGCCTTCGGCTTCTTCGTCGGAACCTTGGCGGCCTTCTTCGCCTTCGACGGCGACTTGGCCTTGGCCGGCTTGGCCGCAGCCGCCTTCTTCGCACCCGCGGGCGCGGCCGACGCCGCAGACGCCTTCTTGGCGGCGCCCGCCTTCCGACCGGTCGCCGCCTTCACGCCACCAGCCTTCTTTGCGCCGGCCGCACGGGCGCCCTTCTTCTCCTTGCTGGCCGGAGCGGCGCGCTTCTTCTTGGCACCGCCAGCACGAGCCTTGCCGCCCTCGGCCGCCCCCCCGCCGCCGGCGCCGGCAAGCTTGAACGAGCCGGACGCGCCCTTCCCCTTCGTCTGCACCAGCTCGCCCGCCACGACGGCCGACTTGAGGTACTTCTTGATAAACGGCGCCAGCTTCTCCGCGTCCAGCTTGTAGTGCGCGGCTATGTACTTCTTGATCGCCTGCAGCGACGACCCGCCGCGCTCCTTCAGACTCTTGATGGCGGCCGTCACCATCTCAGAGGTGCGCGGGTGCGCAGGCTTGGCGCGCGGCTTCTTCGCAGACGACGCAGACTTGGCCTTCTTCGTAGTGCCGGTGGCGGCGGGTGCCGCAGCAGTCTCGTTCGTAGCCGCCTGATCTGCCATTTCGACGACGCGCGTAACACACAGCGAGAGCGAGCGGGACGGCAGGCAGGCACGCAAGCACAGCACAGCAGCAGAGCAGAGAATCACAAGGCCCAGCCAGTGTCGCGGGCGGGCGCGGACGGCCGAGAGAGCGGCCGCCACTCTGCGCGCCGCCGCGCCGCGCCTCCCGCGCTTGCTACCGCCCAACGTCCGACAGCCTGTGCGGAGCAGCCCCAAACCTGCGCCACAACCGCCCGCGCCTTTCAAACCACCGAGGATGGGGCTACACACAGCCACACCACAGTCGCCAACCAGTCGCCACGGCAGCGCCGCAAACCACGGCCAAACTGCAGCTACCGCGCGCTACAGCCTGGGTCGGCCCGCCGAGAATCGCCGCCCCCGCCCAAATGCCGCCCCCACAGCCCCAGCCGACGACCCGCCACAATGGCCAAACCTTCGGCAAAACTCCCACACCGTCGCCGCGGCAGCCCGGCCAGCGCGGCCGGCGCCACAGCCACACAAGCCGAGGCGTGCGGCGATGACGGCCGTGCAAACGCGCCTCCGCCGCCCCATCGCCTTCCGTCGCCCTCCCGCCGTTTCCCGATCGGCCCGCAGCCGTCGGGCCACATCGCGCGCCGTCCTCCTCCTCTCGCCCGCCAACATTCACAGCCGTTTCTCAACAATTGCCCGCCGCAAACGGACGCCGCCTGCGCAACAGGCGCCGCCGCCCCTCGCCGCTTCCGACCCAACCCCTCGACCGAGGCAAACCGCAATCCGAATCTACAGACCAACCCAATCTGCCGTCAAGCACACACGACAGCCGACCTTACACGTTACGCGTTACACATTACGTTTACACGTCTACGTTAGGTTAGGTTAGGTTAGGTGGACGTGGGTTAGGTTAAGGGGACTTGGGTTAGGTTAAGCGTCAAACTTAGGTTAAGCATTCAAACACGTCAGGCGTCAGAGGTTAGGTTAGGTTAGGTTAGGTTAGGTTAGGTTAGGTTAGGTTAGGTTACACGTTAGGTTAAGGGGTCAGTGCTAGGTTAAGAAGCGTCAAACGTAGGTTAAAAAAGCGTTCAAAAACGTGAGGCGTGAGCCGGACAGCTTACCTTACGTAGACGTTAGGGGCTCACAGGCTGAGCTCACCTCGCCACACCACAGGTTAGGTTCGGTTCGGTTCGCTCGGCTCAGCGTAAAGCGCCGAGGTCAGGGTTACGTTCGTTCACCTTCGGGCGCCACACTTTCGGTTGAAAGGTCGCGACGGGACGACGTCGGCAGGCACGCCGCAAACGAACAAAAACGTACAGACGACGTCGGAAACCGCCGACAGACGGGGGAGCAGCACGACCACGACCAGACACCGAGCGCGAACGAGACACACGCGAACCACCCCCACCGGCCAAAGGGCACCACACAACAACCCAGAGCACCACGTGTCGACACCAGAGCAACCCGCCGCTCACGCGACATGGCTGGCACCGAAGGGCAACCGCCCGCAACTGCGCTTTCCGCGCCGGCCCGGATGCACGTCGTGCTACAACAACACCACTACCGTACACAGCCGCTGTTCACAACATCACTATCAATGGCGCGCCCGCGGCTCGCCGCCGTCGCCGTCGCAGTCGCAGCCCCAACGCCAGCACTTTTGCACCACCATTCACACGCACCGCAACACAGCTCGCCGACACAGCCGAACAAAACAAACACCACACAACAACAGCAACAACGCCGCCGCCTCTACTTGTGCCGGCGACCCACCCCGCCGATGGCGCACCTTTCGCCAGCCGGCAATCGACACACACGCACCCACCCACCGGGGCCCAGTGCAAAAAAAAAAAAAAAAAAAAAAAACAAAAAAAAAAAACACACAAAAACAAAAAAACCAAACAACACAAACGACACGGGAAGCGCACACCGCCACTTCGCGCGCACGCCACCAACCAGTCGTCGTCTCAAAATAACAAACACAAACAAAATAAACTAACAACTAGGGCAACACAAAACAAAAACGCCTCGCACGAACCGCCCACAAAAAGGACAAGCACACGCACAGCCTCTGCTGACGACCACGACGCAGCGGCACGCTGCTCCTGTCCCGCGCCCCGCGCCCCACTCGATTCACAACTCACGCGACACCGTCAACGACGGGCTCGCTTCCCGCAACCTACCACCTTTCCGCCACGACGCACAGCCCCAGCCCCACCCGACGACGCCCGTGGCAACGACTGCACTTTCACCACCGCCTCCCCCTTCCCCCCCAAAACACACACACACACACACACAGCCAGCCAAAAACGCACTCGCGACCCACACATGCACGTGCATCGGCACACGCCAACCAGTCAACGTCGACAACCACACGCAAGGCTCGAAACGAAACCGGCGTCCTTCCACGTTGCCATCAAGCTACGCGACACAAGACACAAGGAACCAACACAACAGCCGGCCCCACTAATTCCCACTCTCACGCCGCAAAAAGCACACCGAAACCGCCAAACGCACGCACATTCCCCTTCGCACTGACACCACCGACCGGCTCGCTACCACACACCTCTCGGCAGCCGTTTCACGCCAATTCGCCACACCGCCCACACAGTCGACAAGCGCCCGCCCTGTACGGCACACGCAACGACGCAGCGCAGCAAAGGGCGATCGCAACACATACCTCTCCGCCGCCCGACGCGCCAACCGCCACACCACACCGCCAGCCACTCGCAAATTGTGCACTGCCACCAGCCACACGTCCAACACGCCGCGCCGCCTCCGGCCACCCGCCAGGGGGCGCTCACGTCCGCGACAACAGCGCGGCCCGCCGGGCCGGGCCGAACCGAACCGAGCCGCCGCTGCTCTGCACTCGGCACGGCCACACCCTGCTGCAGACCGGGCTCGTCCCTCTGTACGCGTCTGCCTGCGCATCAACACAACACGACCTTTTTCTTTTTTTCCTCTCTACCGCCATCCCTTCTTCTCGCGTTTTACTCGTTGTTGCAGCAGCGGCGCACACCTACACATCCACAGCCCCAGCCGAGCCGGCCTCACCTCAGGGCCCGCCGCCAGCGTCTCCTCCTCGGGCACAGGTGCGGTGCTGTGGCCGCCCATCCAACCGCATTGCTGGCCGTCCAGCCACCAGGCGTTCCCACTGCCGCGAGCCACGCCGCGCACCGACCCTGCTGCAGAAAACGAAGCATAGCCAGAGACCGACCGATACACAAAGCAAGCCGTCGCCTCGCCTCTTGTCCTTCCTGCCTTCCTTCCGCCCCCGCCCTTCTCACACCACCGCCTCTCCACTTTCGCCCCCCCCCCCCCCCCTCCTTTTTTTTTTTTTGTTTTCTTCTTTCTTTCTTTCTTTCTTTGGCCCTCTCTCCTTCCCGCCATGGCGGTTACGGCACCGCCTGCAGCGGCAGATTTTTTGCGCCCACACGCCTACTCCTACCACCATTAACCTTGCCCTGCCCTGCCCATCAACGTCGCAGTCGAACCGACGCTTGCCAACACACTGCCCACGTTCCTTTCTCTTTTCGGCCTACGCCCATTACGCGCCGCCGCCACAGCACCTTCCCTTCCCACAACACACCGACGTCATCACACGCACCCAAAACAGGGGCCACGACCGTGTTCCTCGCCCACTCCCATCCCGCACGGTACGCACATTCCCAACTACTACCGCGCACCCTCCCTTTCCAATCTGTGTGTCTCTGTGTCTGTGTCCTGTCCGCGCGTGACGCCTCTCAACATCCGCCGTCCCCCGTCCCGTTTTCGCCCCCATGCCGTCGTCGCGCCGCCTCCGCCCCTGTCCGCCCCGCACCACACCATACACCGCTGCTTGTCCCGGCCGTTGCCACCAAAGGCGCCGACCGCAAACGCGCCACGCCGCAGCCCCCGTGCGTCTCGCGCTCGCTTGCATCTCCGTGCCGACGCTGCCTCTCTTCCCACTCGCACTCGACCTCGACAACACAGTCTTTGGCTCCGCCACTGCGTGTTCCGGTGGTACGCACGCTGCACCACGTATGTATTCATTACCAGAGCGATGGCGAGGCATGACAGCATCTCTGTCTGACCAGAGAGTTCTTTATCGCTGCTAGTCGGCGCTTGGACCGCGCCAGACGACAGTAGTTGCACGCACCGGGTCGCCAGGAACAGTTGTTATATATATTGTAGCGCGAGTCGGGAGAGGTAGTAGTCGGTCGACAGTAGTAGCGGGTGGACGGTTGTACTGAGCGGGCGTCGGCGGCGTGCTCTGCTCGTCTCGCGACTCTGGTCACGGTTCGGGACGATGTATAGTATATTGTGTTATAATCAAAAGGTGGTGTGACGCTGCATTGCGCAAATCTGATAACGTATGTTCATTGTACTTATTTTGTTCAACAACAAAAGCCCCACTATTACTTTTTTTCTAAAGTAACTTTTGTCTCTTAACGAAAAACATTCACTTTTTAAAGACTACTTCCTATGGCATTTCCCTCCAAGGAGTGCAATTAATTACCAGCCAGCACTCATTCATTGCACACAGCTGTGTAAGGGGTATCTACAATTGAGGAGCGGATATAAATGCAATTTTTTGTTTTTTTTTGTTTTTTGTTTTGTGTGTGTGTGTGTGTGTGTGTGTGTGTGTTGTAACCTCCCAGCAATATTTAAAATAATGGACAATGTTATTTACGGATGCTAATGGACATTGCGCTAATTGTAACCTCGCCCACAATGAGAGGTATTGAAAATGGCAACAAAAATGTGCAATTCGCAATCTGACTCAAATATAAAGTCTTCACACAACATTTACAAAAGTCCGTTCAGTGACAAGAAACTTCAATTAAACCGAAATATCGGTCTTTGGCCCTGTGCAAAACAATCAGAATTAAAGTCTTACCTCCGAATAAATGGATGTCACATTTCTGCTCTGGTTGTTGCGCAGCGCTTGGAGGAACTGCATTGCAAATAATAATATTCTCTTTCTTTGTGATTTTAGTGACATTTTTCTTCAAAGAAGTGGAACGAACTCTTTAGTTCAATAAAAGATTAAATGTTTGAAAAATGCTTTTGAAATAAAAATTATTATTGGGGAACTTGTTGGAGAATAATTACAATAAATACAATTTCTCATTATCTAACGATTATATCAATTAACAGTATACCTTATTCACCATCTTGACCAGTGTTGCCGACCGCCTACATCACACAACCGCACTCGGCTGCTACTACTGACCGACCGCTCTGCATGACGACTATTAGCGTACTGCACGCGACGACTACTGACAGAGTACAGCCCTCAACTACACAGACTGACTGACTGACTGAGAACCGCTCGCAACACTCGCGCAGTCCAGCGCAAACTCTCTGGTCACAGATGCTACAATGTCTCGCCATCGCTACTATGTTACATACGTGTTTCAGTGTCTTTTTCATTGGGGTAACGATCTTTGGCTCTTTTTATTCTGAATACAGGGCCAAAGGTCAACGGCTGCTGCCCTTATACAATTTATCAGGTTTCATTATGTCTGTTGCAATGTTACATACGGTTCACTCTTTCATTAATATTATCGTTGGGTTTGTTTTGTAGGGACGTTAACATTCTGGCACATTTTTATTATCATCGGACTCTCTGCTATTTGTGCAGGGAGGTTATACCTGGGTCCATTTCCATTTACATTTTAATATTGATAGACTTTTTGTTTTCTTTTTTGTTTCTTGTTGTTTTTCCTTCTTTTTTTTTGTTGTTTTTTTTCTTTTGTTTTGTTTTTCCCGCTCTCACCACCACCGCCGCATCACGCCTTCCGTTTTCTTGGTTTCTTTTCTGTGCTTCAACATCACCGCGCCCCATTTCCACACCACAGCCATCAGCCTCCAAGACGGGCGGGCGCAGTGTGCCATTTCCGGCGCACAAGCACACCCGTACGGTACTCTCCTCGCCCCCACGCCACCAACAACACAGCGACCACGCGGCTTTCAGGCACGGCACGGCACGGCACCGGCGAAATGCGCCGCCCCCGCCCCTCCGCGCATCCGTCCGTCTCGCCACGTTCACTGACAGCCGCGTCTGCGGCTACACCACGACAACCACAACACAACACCGCTCCCCTCCCTGGCAACTCACATTGTTTTTCTCCTCCTCTTTTGCACAAACCACAACGCCGAGCACAGGCGCAAGCCACCCACACCGCGCCCCTCCCCGTCCCGTCTTTGGCCGCCGCTCCTCGTTTGCCCCCTCCCATCTCCCGAAATGCCATGCCAGCAGCGTTACGCATGCCCCTCCCCTGTCCACACAACACTACCGCCTAACGAACAGCCTTTTCCGGGCCACATGCAGGGCACGCCCACCTCCAAACGCTGCCAATTCACGGACGCACACACACACTCACTTTCTCGACACCTTTCTGTACGGAGGGTGCGTCATCTCGACCGTGACAGAGTGACGGCAACTATCGACGATCCATTTCCCCCCACTGGTAAAACATGTCCACTAACACCTACATACATCATTCAAGTACACAGACAATAGCATACACACAATGGGAGGGCACACGAACATGGACGGCACGGCACTGTCATACACTCTTCCTCAGAACCATATCAACAAACGTTACGTACATCCGGGAAAGCGAAAGCGAACGCGAAAGCGAAAGCGAAAGCAAAGGCAAAGCCCAATGCAGCCGTCAAAGGTAACGTTCACCACGGCAGACACTTGCAGCCGCGCCGCCGTTAAACGCATTTCAGTGCGGCTCCAATACGCCTCCGACACGGGAACGTTCCGTTGCTCTACGAATGCGTTTCTCCCCTTTTTCCCTTCCTCTCTCTTTTGCCCCCCCTCCTTGCACTCTTGCCTCATTCCTCACGTTCTGCCCAGACATTCGACCGATCAACGTCAACCTTTCGTTACCGTTCTCAGCGCGACGGTGTACAACAGTATGACGGGTGTGCCCAAGACTTCGGTTCAGTTGCGTGACGCCGGTCTATCGCGCCGATCGACAGTTACTCAGGGGGCGACGGATCGGACCACGTCACCGACACACAAAACACTTTCAAACAAACAAATACATACCGGATG